>NC_088235.1:10296470-10313970 GCF_036934945.1 Oncorhynchus masou masou
CTTATCCCGTCCTATAGATACTAAATATGTAGTCTTATCCTGTCCTATCGGTACTGAGGATGTGGTCTTATCCTGTCCTATAGGAACTAAATATGTAGTCTTATCCTGTCCTATCGGTACTGAGGATGTGGTTCTATCCTGTCCTATCGGTACTAAATATGTGGTCTTATCCTGACTTATAGATACTAAATATGTAGTCTTATCCTGTCCTATCAGTACTGAGGATGTGGTTCTATCCGTTCCTATGGTACTAAGTATGTAGTCTTATCCTGTCCTATGGTACTAAGTATGTAGTCTTATCCTGTCCTATAAGAACTAAATATGTGGTCTTATCCTGTCCTATCGGTACTGAGGATGTGGTCTTATCCCGTCCTATAGGAACTAAATATGTAGTCTTATCCTGTCCTATCGGTACTGAGGACGTGGTCTTATCCTGTCCTATAAGAACTAAATATGTAGTCTTATCCTGTCCTATCGGTACTGAGGATGTGGTCTTATCCCGTCCTATAGATACTAAATATGTAGTCTTATCCTGTCCTATCGGTACTGAGGACGTAGTCTTATCCTGTCCTATAGGAACTAAGTATGTAGTCTTATCCTGTCCTATCGGTACTGAGGATGTGGTCTTATCCCGTCCTATAGGTACTAAATATGTAGTCTTATCCTGTCCTATAGGAACTAAATATGTGGTCTTATCCTGTCCTATAGGAACTAAATATGTAGTCTTATCCTGTCCTATCGGTACTGAGGATGTGGTCTTATCCTGTCCTATAGGAACTAAATATGTGGTCTTATCCCGTCCTATAGGAACTAAGTATGTAGTCTTATCCTGTCCTATCGGTACTGAGGATGTGGTCTTATCCTGTCCTATAAGAACTAAATATGTGGTCTTATCCTGTCCTATAGGAACTAAATATGTAGTCTTATCCTGTCCTATAAGAACTAAATATGTAGTCTTATCCTGTCCTATAGGAACTAAATATGTAGTCTTATCCTGTCCTATCGGTACTGAGGATGTGGTCTTATCCCGTCCTATAGGAACTAAGTATGTAGTCTTATCCTGTCCTATCGGTACTGAGGACGTGGTCTTATCCCGTCCTATAGGAACTAAATATGTAGTCTTATCCTGTCCTATCGGTACTGAGGACGTGGTCTTATCCCGTCCTATAGGAACTAAATATGTAGTCTTATCCTGTCCTATCGGTACTGAGGATGTGGTCTTATCCCGTCCTATAGGAACTAAATATGTAGTCTTATCCTGTCCTATAGTGACTAAATATGTAGTCTTATCCTGTCCTATAAGAACTAAATATGTGGTCTTATCCTGACTTATAGATACTAAATATGTAGTCTTATCCTGTCCTATCGGTACTGAGGATGTGGTCTTATCCCGTCCTATAGGAACTAAATATGTGGTCTTATCCTGTCCTATCGGTACTGAGGATGTGGTTCTATCCTTTCCTATGGTACTAAGTATGTAGTCTTATCCTGTCCTATCGGTACTGAGGATGTGGTCTTATCCCGTCCTATAGGAACTAAATATGTAGTCCTATCCTGTCCTATCGGTACTGAGGATGTGGTCTTATCCTGTCCTATCGGTACTAAATATGTAGTCTTATCCTGTCCTATCGGTACTGAGGACGTGGTCTTATCCTGTCCTATCGGTACTAAATATGTAGTCTTATCCTGTCCTATAAGAACTAACTATGTAGTCTTATCCTGTCCTATCGGTACTGAGGATGTAGTCTTATCCTGTCCTATCGGTACTGAGGACGTGGTCTTATCCTGTCCTATTGGTACTGAGGATGTAGTCTTATCCTGTCCTATCGGTACTGAGGACGTGGTCTTATCCTGTCCTATTGGTACTGAGGATGTAGTCTTATCCTGTCCTATCGGTACTGAGGATGTAGTCTTATCCTGTCCTATCGGTACTGAGGATGTAGTCTTATCCTGTCCTATCGGTACTGAGGATGTGGTCTTATCCTGTCCTATCGGTACTAAATATGTAGTCTTATCCTGTCCTATAAGAACTAACTATGTAGTCTTATCCTGTCCTATTGGTACTGAGGATGTAGTCTTATCCTGTCCTATAAGAACTAAATATGTGGTCTTATCCTGACTTATAGATACTAAATATGTAGTCTTATCCTGTCCTATCGGTACTGAGGACGTGGTCTTATCCTGTCCTATCGGTACTAAATATGTAGTCTTATCCTGTCCTATCGGTACTGAGGATGTGGTCTTATCCTGTCCTATCGGTACTAAATATGTAGTCTTATCCTGTCCTATCGGTACTGAGGATGTGGTCTTATCCTGTCCTATCGGTACTGAGGATGTGGTCTTATCCTGTCCTATGGTACTAAGTAAACCTATGTCCTGCAACAGACCCAGTAATATTCAACAGAGGTCTTGGCACATGACCTAGGTGGTCGCAGGTACAAGACCATTACTCAACACTGTTGTAGCCAGTGACAGAAGGACAGAGCAGTGTTGACTCAGTTTAACCTGTGTAAGAGAAACATCTGTGAAACAGTGTCCTGTTCAGAGCTGTAGATGGCATGTTTAGCCCTGTTAACGAGCAGGTCATTAATTTCACATTTAAAAAAGAGGAGAGGAAATTGATGGAGCCATTTAGAAGTCTATTAGTTGTGGAGGGCTGGAGGGATGGAGGGATGGTGTGCTGGAGGGATGGAGGGTTGGAGGCATGGAGGGATGGAGGGATGGAGGGTTGAGGGATGGTGTGCTGGAGGGCTGGAGGCATGGAGTCATGGAGGGTTGAGGGATGGAGGGATGGAGGTTTGGAGGCATGGAGGGATGGAGGGTTGAGGGATGGAGTGATGGAGGGAGGGAGGGAGGGAGGGAGGGAGGGAGGGAGGGAGGGAGGGGGGAGGGAGGGAGGGAGGGGGAGGGAGGGAGGGAGGGTTGAGGGATGGTGTGCTGGAGGGCTGGAGGCATGGAGTCATGGAGGCATGGAGGGTTGAGGGATGGAGGGATGGAGGTTTGGAGGCATGGAGGGATGCAGGGTTGAGGGATGGAGTGATGGAGGGAGGGAGGGAGGGAGGGAGGGAGGGAGGGAGGGAGGGAGGGAGGGAGGGAGGGAGGGAGGGAGGGAGGGAGGGAGGGAGGGAGGGAGGGAGGGAGGGAGGGAGGGAGGGAGGAGAGTCCAGACTAAAGTCAAACAAAGCTCTGGAAACATTACAGGGTTGCTGTTGCCCTCTTCCTGCCTCTACTTTGCTTCCTGTGATTGGTTAAAGGTCCAATGCAGACAGTGTCATCTCAATATCAAATAATTTCTAGGGAACAATTAAGTACCAATTATAATTCTTAAAAAGAAGAAGAAAAAATTGCTTCTTAGTAGAAAGCAATTTCTCAAGCAAGAATTATGCTGGACTGTCTGGCAGTGGTCTGAGTGAGGAGCCTAATGGGAGGAGCCTAATGGGAGGAGCCTAATGGGAGGAGCCTAATGGGAGGAGCCTAATGGGAGGGATATGTAACCTGAAAACGAGTTGCTATTGGCTGAGAAGTTTGGATCTCTCGTTGTTATGGATATATTAACGTATACTGCCTGGTGATGTCGACAGGAAGGTGAAACTCCACCCATGCAAACCGAGAAGACATTTCAGGGAGTCTTTTTAAAGAAAAAAGACGAGTAGGTCGGCCGGTACTTTGCAATGAACTTTAGAGAACTATTAACAGAATATATATACAAAATAATATGTATCGGAGCAGTCAGCCGAGTACAACAGGACACACAACTGGAATGTGTTTTAACTACTAGAGTCTTCCTCACGTGGTCTTTTCCATCAGCTCTCAACACTAAAAGGGGTCTAAGAGGGGTCTGAACGGGATTCAGGGGCCTGAGAGGGCTGAGGGGGTCTAAGAGGGGGTCTAAGAGGGGGCTGAGGGGGTCTAAGAGATGGCTGAGGGGGTCTAAGAGGGGGCTGAGGGGGTCTAAGATGGGGCTGAAGGGGTCTAAGAGAGAGCTGAGGGGGTCTAGGAGGGGGCTGAGGGGGTCTAAGACAGGGCTGATGCGATTCAGGGGCCTGAGAGGGTTGAAAGGGTCTAACAGGGGGTCTAAGAGATGGCTGAGGGGGTCTAAAAGGGGGGCTGAGAGGTCTAAGAGGGGGCTGAGGGGGTCTAAGAGGGGGCTGAGGGGGTCTAAGAGGGGGATGAGGGGGTCTAAGAGAGGGCTGAGGGGGTCTAAGAGAGGGATGAGTGGATCTAAGGGGTCTAAGGCGAGTCCTCTACTCCGACAATAAATCCACACAAAACGGTCAACCGAATCGTTTCTAGTCATCTCTCCACCTACTAGGCTTTTTCTTCTCTTGACTTAATATTGCGATTGGCAACTTTCATAAATTAGGTGCATTACCGCCACTGACCTCGTTCGTCTTTCAGTCACCCACGTGGGTATAACCAATGAGGAGATTGGACGTGGGTACCTGCTTCTATAAACCAATGAGGAGATGGGAGGGGCAGGACTTCAACTCGATCCGCGTCACAAATAGAACTGACTTCTATTTTAGCCCTTGGCAACACAGATGCTTGTTGGCGCGCGTGAGTAGAATGGGTGCAATACTTTAATAATATAGATTTCTACATTTACTTTGCAACACTCCCACACGCAATGCAAGCGGTGTAGTCAGCCTGTAAGAGAGGGCTGAGGGGCCTGGTGGGGTCTAAGAGGGGGCATCCCTCATCCTCCCATCCCTCCATCCATCCTTCTATTAATCCATCCATCCCTCCCTCCCTGCCTCCTCACTCTGTCACTCTATCCCTTCATTCCCCCATCCCTCTATCCATCCTTCTATTCATCCATCTCTCCATAACTCCATCCCTCCATCAATTCATACCTCCCTCCCTCCCTCCCTCTATCCCTCCATCCCTCCATCCCTCTATCCCTCTATCCCTCTATCCCTCCATTGATCCATCCCTCCATCCCTCCATCCCTCCATCCATCCCTCCACCCCTCCATCCCTCCACCCCTCCACCCCTCCATCCCTCCATCCCTCCATCCATCCCTCCATCCCTCCACCCCTCCATTTCCTCCATCCCTCAATCTATCCCTCCACCCCTCCATTTCCTCCATCCCTCCACCTCTCTATCCTCCACCCCTCCATCCCTCCATTCATCCCACCATTCTTCCCTCCACCCCTCCACCCCTCCATCCCTCCCTCATCCCTCCATCCCTCCACCCCTCCATCCCTCCCTCCATCCCTCCATTAATCCCTCCATCCCTCCACCCCTCCACCCCTCCACCCTCCATCCCTCCAACCATCCCTCCATTTCCTCCATCCCTCCATCCATCCATCCCTCCATCCATCCCTCCATCCATCCCTCCTTCCCTCCATCCATCCCTCCATCCATCCCTCCATCCCTCCATCCATCCTTCTATTAATCCATCCATCCCTCCCTCCCTGCCTCCTCACTCTGTCACTCTATCCCTTCATTCCCCCATCCCTCTATCCATCCTTCTATTCATCCATCTCTCCATAACTCCATCCCTCCATCAATTCATACCTCCCTCCCTCCCTCCCTCTATCCCTCCATCCCTCCATCCCTCTATCCCTCTATCCCTCTATCCCTCCATCGATCCATCCCTCCATCCCTCCATCCCTCCATCCATCCCTCCACCCCTCCATCCCTCCACCCCTCCACCCCTCCATCCCTCCATCCCTCCATCCATCCCTCCATCCCTCCACCCCTCCATTTCCTCCATCCCTCAATCTATCCCTCCACCCCTCCATTTCCTCCATCCCTCCACCTCTCTATCCTCCACCCCTCCATCCCTCCATTCATCCCACCATTCTTCCCTCCACCCCTCCACCCCTCCATCCCTCCCTCATCCCTCCATCCCTCCACCCCTCCATCCCTCCCTCCATCCCTCCATTAATCCCTCCATCCCTCCACCCCTCCACCCCTCCACCCTCCATCCCTCCAACCATCCCTCCATTTCCTCCATCCCTCCATCCATCCATCCCTCCACCCATCCCTCCATCCATCCCTCCTTCCCTCCATCCATCCCTCCATCCATCCCTCCATCCCTCCACGCCTCCACCCCTCCATCCCTCCACCCCTCCATCCCTCCCTCCCTCCATCCATCCCACCATCCTTCCCTCCACCCCTCCACCCCTCCACCCTCCATCCCTCCAACCATCCCTCCATCCCTCCATCCCTCCATCCCTCCAACCCTCCATTTCCCCCATCCCTCCATCCATCCATCCATCCCTCCATCCATCCCTCCATCCATCCCTCCATCCCCCCACGCCTCCACCCCTCCATCCATCCCTCCACCCCTCCATCCCTCCATCCCTCCATCCCTCCATCCATCCCTCCACCCCTCCATCCATCCCTCCACTTCTCCATCCCTCCATCCATCCCTCCATCCCTCCACCCCTCCATCCCTCCACCCCTCATTCCTCCATCCATCCCTCCACCCCTCCATCCCTCCATCCCTCCATCCATCCCTCAATCCCTCCACCCCTCCATTCCTCCATTCCTCCATCCATCCCTCCATCCATCCCTCCATCCCTCCACACCTCCACCCCTCCATCCCTCCACACCTCCACCCAACACCAGATAGACTGTATTTATTCATAGACAAACCATAGTCCCCTGACATGTCTTAATTAACTGTGGTGCCACGGTGACATTTCTCTGTTTCTACATCCTCTCTGTCTGTCTGTCTGTCTGTCTGTCTGTCTGTCTGTCTGTCTGTCTGTCTGTCTGTCTGTCTGTCTGTCTGTCTGTCTGTCTGTCTGTCTGTCTGTCTGTCTGTCTGTCTGTCTGTCTGTCTGTCTGTCTGTCTGTCTGTCTGTCTCCACCTCTGCTGCTCTCTCATCATGCGTCCTAAATGACTCCATAAGGTCGTCCACTATATAGGGAATAGGGTGCTACATGGGGCCTCAGTGGTAAGATGTCAGATACAGGAAACAGGTTGTTTATGTCTGATACTATCCTCAGGTACACTTCCTGGTGAGACAAACACAGGATCCATCTTATCTACGGGAGTCGGAAATATTTGTGGATGTCTTGGATGGATGCCTGTGTTCTCTAGAAGACAACATACAGTATAAACTAGATGTCTGTGTTCTCTAGCAGACAACATACAGTATAAACTAGATGTCTGTCTGTGTTCTCTAGCAGACAATATACAGTATAAACTAGATGTCTGTGTTCTCTAGCAGACAATATACAGTATAAACTAGATGTCTGTGTTCTCTAGCAGACAACATACAGTATAAACTAGATGTCTGTGTTCTCTAGCAGACAACATACAGTATAAACTAGATGTATGTGTTCTCTAGCAGACAATATACAGTATAAACTAGATGTCTGTGTTCTCTAGCAGACAACATACAGTATAAACTAGATGAATGTCTGTGTTTTCTAGCAGACAATATACAGTATAAACTAGATGTCTGTGTTCTCTAGCAGACAATATACAGTATAAACTAGATGTCTGTGTTCTCTAGCAGACAACATACAGTATAAACTAGATGAATGTCTGTGTTTTCTAGCAGACAATATACAGTATAAACTAGATGTCTGTGTTCTCTAGCAGACAATATACAGTATAAACTAGATGTCTGTGTTCTCTAGTAGACAACATACAGTATAAACTAGATGTATGTGTTCTCTAGCAGACAACATACAGTATAAACTAGATGTCTGTGTTCTCTAGCAGACAACATACAGTATAAACTAGATGTCTGTGTTCTCTAGCAGACAACATACAGTATAAACTAGATGTCTGTGTTCTCTAGCAGACAATATACAGTATAAACTAGATGTCTGTGTTCTCTAGCAGACAATATACAGTATAAACTAGATGTCTGTGTTCTCTAGCAGACAATATACAGTATAAACTAGATGTCTGTGTTCTCTAGCGGACAACATACAGTATAAACTAGATGTCTGTGTTCTCTAGCAGACAATATACAGTATAAACTAGATGTCTGTGTTCTCTAGCAGACAATATACAGTATAAACTAGATGTCTGTGTTCTCTAGCAGACAATATACAGTATAAACTAGATGTCTGTGTTCTTTAGCGGACAACATACAGTATAAACTAGATGTCTGTGTTCTCTAGCAGACAATATACAGTATAAACTAGATGTCTGTGTTCTCTAGCAGACAACATACAGTATAAACTAGATGTCTGTGTTCTCTAGCAGACAACATACAGTATAAACTAGATGTCTGTGTTCTCTAGCAGACAACATACAGTATAAACTAGATGGATGTCTGTGTTTTCTAGCAGACAACATACAGTATAAACTAGATGGATGCCTGTGTTCTCTAGCAGACAATATACAGTATAAACTAGATGTCTGTGTTCTCTAGCAGACAACATACAGTATAAACTAGATGTCTGTGTTCCCTAGCAGACAATATACAGTATAAACTAGATGTCTGTGTTCTCTAGCAGACAACATACAGTATAAACTAGATGTCTGTGTTCTCTAGCAGACAACATACAGTATAAACTAGATGTCTGTGTTCTCTAGCAGACAACATACAGTATAAACTAGATGGATGTCTGTGTTTTCTAGCAGACAACATACAGTATAAACTAGATGTCTGTGTTCCCTAGCAGACAACATACAGTATAAACTAGATGTATGTGTTCTCTAGCAGACAATATACAGTATAAACTAGATGTCTGTGTTCTCTAGCAGACAACATACAGTATAAACTAGATGTCTGTGTTCTCTAGCAGACAACATACAGTATAAACTAGATGTCTGTGTTCCCTAGCAGACAACATACAGTATAAACTAGATGTCTGTGTTCTCTAGCAGACAATATACAGTATAAACTAGATGTCTGTGTTCTCTAGCAGACAACATACAGTATAAACTAGATGTCTGTGTTCTCTAGCAGACAACATACAGTATAAACTAGATGTATGTGTTCTCTAGCAGACAACATACAGTATAAACTAGATGTATGTGTTCTCTAGCAGACAACATACAGTATAAACTAGATGGATGTCTGTGTTCTCTAGCAGACAACATACAGTATAAACTAGATGTCTGTGTTCTCTAGCAGACAATATACAGTATAAACTAGATGGATGCCTGTGTTCTCTAGCAGACAATATACAGTATAAACTAGATGTATGTGTTCTCTAGCAGACAACATACAGTATAAACTAGATGTATGTGTTCTCTAGCAGACAACATACAGTATAAACTAGATGTCTGTGTTCTCTAGCAGACAATATACAGTATAAACTAGATGTCTGTGTTTTCTAGCAGACAACATACAGTATAAACTAGATGGATGTCTGTGTTTTCTAGCAGACAATATACAGTATAAACTAGATGTCTGTGTTCTCTAGCAGACAATATACAGTATAAACTAGATGTCTGTGTTCTCTAGCAGACAATATACAGTATAAACTAGATGTCTGTGTTTTCTAGCAGACAACATACAGTATAAACTAGATGGATGTCTGTGTTCTCTAGCAGACAATATACAGTATAAACTAGATGTCTGTGTTCTCTAGCAGACAATATACAGTATAAACTAGATGTCTGTGTTCTCTAGCAGACAACATACAGTATAAACTAGATGTCTGTGTTCTCTAGCAGACAATATACAGTATAAACTAGATGTCTGTGTTCTCTAGCAGACAACATACAGTATAAACTAGAGGTCTGTGTTCTCTAGCAGACAATATACAGTATAAACTAGATGTCTGTGTTTTCTAGCAGACAACATACAGTATAAACTAGATGGATGTCTGTGTTCTCTAGCAGACAATATACAGTATAAACTAGATGTCTGTGTTCTCTAGCAGACAATATACAGTATAAACTAGATGTCTGTGTTCTCTAGCAGACAACATACAGTATAAACTAGATGTCTGTGTTCTCTAGCAGACAATATACAGTATAAACTAGATGTCTGTGTTCTCTAGCAGACAACATACAGTATAAACTAGAGGTCTGTGTTCTCTAGCAGACAATATACAGTATAAACTAGATGTCTGTGTTCCCTAGCAGACAACATACAGTATAAACTAGATGGATGTCTGTGTTCTCTAGCAGACAATATACAGTATAAACTAGATGTCTGTGTTCTCTAGCAGACAACATACAGTATAAACTAGAGGTCTGTGTTCTCTAGCAGACAACATACAGTATAAACTAGATGGATGTCTGTGTTTTCTAGCAGACAATATACAGTATAAACTAGATGTCTGTGTTCTCTAGCAGACAATATACAGTATAAACTAGATGTCTGTGTTCTCTAGCAGACAACATACAGTATAAACTAGATGTCTGTGTTCTCTAGCAGACAACATACAGTATAAACTAGATGTCTGTGTTCTCAAGCAGACAACATACAGTATAAACTAGATGTCTGTGTTCTCTAGCAGACAACATACAGTATAAACTAGATGTCTGTGTTCTCTACCAGACAACATACAGTATAAACTAGATGTCTGTGTTCTCTAGCAGACAACATACAGTATAAACTAGATGTCTGTGTTCTCTAGCAGACAACATACAGTATAAACTAGATGGATGCCTGTGTTCCCTAGCAGACAATATACAGTATAAACTAGATGTCTGTGTTCTCTAGCAGACAACATACAGTATAAACTAGATGTCTGTGTTCTCTAGCAGACAACATACAGTATAAACTAGATGTCTGTGTTCTCTAGCAGACAACATACAGTATAAACTAGATGTCTGTGTTCTCTAGCAGACAACACAGTATAAACTAGATGGATGTCTGTGTTTTCTAGCAGACAATATACAGTATAAACTAGATGTCTGTGTTCTCTAGCAGACAATATACAGTATAAACTAGATGTATGTGTTCTCTAGCAGACAACATACAGTATAAACTAGATGTCTGTGTTCTCTAGCAGACAACATACAGTATAAAATAGATGTCTGTGTTCTCTAGCAGACAACACAGTATAAACTAGAGGTCTGTGTTCTCTAGCAGACAACATACAGTATAAACTAGATGTATGTGTTCTCTAGCAGACAACATACAGTATAAACTAGATGTCTGTGTTCTCTAGCAGACAACATACAGTATAAACTAGATGTCTGTGTTCTTTAGCAGACAATATACAGTATAAACTAGATGTCTGTGTTCTCTAGCAGACAATATACAGTATAAACTAGATGTCTGTGTTCTCTAGCAGACAATATACAGTATAAACTAGATGTCTGTGTTCTCTAGCAGACAACATACAGTATAAACTAGATGTATTTGTTCTCTAGCAGACAACATACAGTATAAACTAGATGTCTGTGTTCTCTAGCAGACAACATACAGTATAAACTAGATGTCTGTGTTCTCTAGCAGACACCATACAGTATAAACTAGATGTCTGTGTTCTCTAGCAGACAACATACAGTATAAAATAGAGGTCTGTGTTCTCTAGCAGACAACATACAGTATAAACTAGATGTATGTGTTCTCTAGCAGACAACATACAGTATAAAATAGAGGTCTGTGTTCTCTAGCAGACAATATACAGTATAAAATAGATGTCTGTGTTCTCTAGCAGACAACAAACAGTTTAAACTAGATGGATGTCTTTGTTCTCTAGCAGACAACATACAGTATAAACTAGATGTCTGTGTTCTCTACCAGACAACATGGAGTATAAACTAGATGTCTGTGTTCTCTAGCAGACAACATACAGTATAAACTAGATGTCTTTGTTCTCTAGCAGACAACATGGAGTATAAACTGGCTACATTCACCTGCTAGTAATCAAACCATTAACATTCAAACCTATTGGTTGAGAATCACACACACACACACACACACACACACACACACACACACACACACACACACACACACACACACACACACACACACACACACACACACACACACACACACACACACACCCCGACCCCCTTTCCAGTGTAAGTGGACCACAGAATGTCACCGAGGGGTGAGAGGTTAAATCACTGACCACCCTTTTTTGGCCCCCGAACCTGTATCCTCTCTCTCTCTAAGTGAGAATCAACCCCGTCCCCTATTCTCCTCCACTACGTGATGAGCACTCTCATAAACACTGGGGAATCGTCCGAGACCGCCCGCCCCTAGTCCCACGCCAGACGTACACAGCTGTCAGATAAAAATCAATTGAATTTTAAAGGGGCTTTAAAGTAAATATTTAATTATTGCCTTGGGATCCAATTAAGTGAGTTATGTGAACTTTTGGAGGTAGTGGTTGAACTGGTTGTGCTGGTTTGTACCAGCTGGTTTGCTACGGGGATCAAGAAGGAGAAGCCTACCAAATAGATGCAAATCTTTGGTGAGAACCGTCGGTTTCAATTTCATATTGATGTTTTAAAGAGCGTCTCCAGCCAAGGTGTGCCGAGCTACAGCATTGCCGGATGTTTTAAAGAAGGCTCTGGCAGGAGGGAGTTGTAGCGTCTCCAACCAAGGTGTGATGAGGTACAGCGTTGCCTGATGTTTTAAAGAAGGCTCTGGCAGGAGGGAGTTGGAGCCTCTCAAACCAAGGTGTGATGAGCGACAGCGTTGCCTGATGTTTTAAAGAAGGCTCTGGCAGGAGGGAGTTGGAGCCTCTCCAACCAAGGTGTGCTGAGCTACAGCGTTGCTTGATGTTTGAAAGAAGGCTCTGGCAGGAGGGAGTTGGAGCCTCTCCAACCAAGGTGTGATGAGCTACAGCGTTGCCTGATGTTTTAAAGAAGGCTCTGGCAGGAGGGAGTTGGAGCGTCTCCAGCCAAGGTGTGATGAGCTACAGCGTTGCCTGATGTTTGAAAGAAGGCTCTGGCAGGAGGGAGTTGGAGCCTCTCCAACCAAGGTGTGATGAGCTACAGCGTTGCCTGATGTTTTAAAGAAGGCTCTGGCAGGAGGGAGTTGGAGCGTCTCCAACCAAGGTGTGATGAGCTACAGCGTTGACTGATGTTTTAAAGAAGGCTCTGGCAGGAGGGAGTTGGAGCGTCTCCAACCAAGGTGTGCCGAGCTACAGCGTTGCCTGATGTTTTAAAGAAGGCTCTGGCAGGAGGGAGTTGGAGCGTCTCCAACCAAGGTGTGCCGAGCTACAGCGTTGCCTGCTCGCGTCGTTTACATTGCAGGTTTGTTGATATTTGCTTTTGTTGCTGGTGCAACTCTCCTGGGTTGGAGAGATGTGTTGGAGAATGTTCACTGTGAGGAGAGGTTTAATAATGGGGTCTGATAGTGTTCACTGTGAGGAGAGGTTTAATAAAGGGGTCTGAGAGGGATCACTGTGAGGAGAGGTTTAATAATGGGGTCTGAGAGGGATCACTGTGAGGAGAGGTTTAATAATGGGGTCTGAGAGGGATCACTGTGAGGAGAGGTTTAATAATGGGGTCTGAGAGGGATCACTGTGAGGAGAGGTTTAATAATGGGGTCTGAGAGGGATCACTGTGAGGAGAGGTTTAATAATGGGGTCTGAGAGGGATCACTGTGAGGAGAGGTTTAATAATGGGGTCTGAGAGGGATCACTGTGAGGAGAGGTTTAATAAAGGGGTCTGAGGGATCACTGTGAGGAGATGTTTAATAATGGGGTCTGAGAGGGATCACTGTGAGGAGATGTTTAATAATGGGGTCTGAGAGGGATCACTGTGAGGAGAGGTTTAATAATGGGGTCTGAGGGATCACTGTGAGGAGAGGTTTAATAATGGGGTCTGATAGTGTTCACCTTGAGGAGAGGTTTAATGAACAGGTCTGAGAGGGATCACTGTGAGGAGAGGTTTAATAATGGGGTCTGATACTGTTCACCTTGAGGAGAGGTTTAATGAACGGGTCTGAGAGGGATCACTGTGAGGAGAGGTTTAATAAAGGGGTCTGAGAGGGATCACTGTGAGGAGAGGTTTAATAATGGGGTCTGATAGTGTTCACCTTGAGGAGAGGTTTAATGAACAGGTCTGAGAGGGATCACTGTGAGGAGAGGTTTAATAATGGGGTCTGAGGGATCACTGTGAGGAGAGGTTTAATAAAGGGGTCTGAGAGGGATCACTGTGAGGAGAGGTTTAATAATGGGGTCTGATAGTGTTCACCTTGAGGAGAGGTTTAATGAACAGGTCTGAGAGGGATCACTGTGAGGAGAGGTTTAATAATGGGGTCTGATAGTGTTCACCTTGAGGAGAGGTTTAATGAACAGGTCTGAGAGGGATCACTGTGAGGAGAGGTTTAATAATGGGGTCTGAGGGATCACTGTGAGGAGAGGTTTACTAAACGGGTCTGAGGGATCACTGTGAGGAGAGGTTTAATGAACAGGTCTGAGAGGGATCACTGTGAGGAGAGGTTTAATGAACGGGTCTGAGAGGGATCACTGTGAGGAGAGGTTTAATGAACGGGTCTGAGAGGGATCACTGTGAGGAGAGGTTTAATGAACAGGTCTGAGAGGGATCACTGTGAGGAGAGGTTTAATGAACGGGTCTGAGAGGGATCACTGTGAGGAGAGGTTTAATGAACAGGTCTGAGAGGGATCACTGTGAGGAGAGGTTTAATAAACGGGCCTGAGAGGGATCACTGTTAGGAGAGGTTTAATGAACGGGTCTGAGAGGGATCACTGTGAGGAGAGGTTTAATAAACGGGTCTGTCGCTTTCCTCCTTATTAAGGAGACCCTGAATAACCACATATTATTGAATATCCTGGATATGATCAAATATCATTGTTATCGTATAAACAACGTAAGGAATATTCCACTCACAGCTGAAGTTAATCACTGTCTTTATGTATTATCATATAGTAGTATTTCTCCAGTCTAACAGAGTGGGATAAATATATCCTGTTTTATTTGTGAAATTCAGCTAAATAAATACTCAGCCTGAAGGAAGGAATGAAGGAGACTTGTTTTAGGTCATTTACAGTCATCTAGGAATATCTCAGAGCATCTGCTAATGCCTTATCTCATGACCCACCACTATACTTACCCATGCAAACACATGTACCACCACGTATGTGTGTGTGTGTGTGTGTGTGTGTGTGTGTGTGTGTGTGTGTGTGTGTGTGTGTGTGTGTGTGTGTGTGTGTGTGTGTGTGTGTGTGTGTGTGTGTGTGTGCGTTTCTCTAGCAGTGTCACGCTAGCGGTAAGAGAGAGTGTGATTAATCGTGCCATACACAGAGGCCCCCTGGCTATGCTCTGGGTGTCTTGATGGAGCCACGGCACTCTCTCTACGTTGATCCCAGCCTGCCTCATCTGCCGTAGAGCACACACACACACACACGCACGCACACACGCACGCACACACGCACACACACACGCACACGCGCACACACGCACACACGCACACACGCACACACGCTCACACGCACGCACGCAAGCACACACGCACACGCACACGCACACACAAGCACACACACGCAAACACACACAAGCACACCCACACACATATAACCCATTCCTCTTCCTTTACCCCCCCAACACCCTTCCTTCTGTCTCTCTCACCCCGTCTGGACTCTCCTGGGGCCGATCATTCCCCTCTCCAAGGTCGGGAGGACTGGGCCACAACAGGCCGGCCACTCGCCATTCACACCTAAGATAACACAGAAGCATCTCTCCATACACAGACCCACCACTTTCCCTTTCGACCAAACAACAGCTTGAACAACATTCAGTCCGTTACGTTAAAGGAGTAGAACTGACACGGAACCACAGGCAGAGCTGAGATGTTTTGTGGGGAAAAAAACTTCACAATTCAGGAAAATCAATGACTCAGTCATTTCAATTTCTTTCAGTGATAAAAAAAAAAAAATTAATATTGAATTGGAAAATTTCAGACAGTTAACCCACTGTTCCTAGGACAGTTAACCCACTGTTCCTAGGACAGTTAACCCCACTGTTCCTAGGACAGTTAACCCACTGTTCCTAGGACAGTTAACCCACTGTTCCTAGGACAGTTAACCCCACTGTTCCTAGGACAGTTAACCCACTGTTCCTAGGACAGTTAACCCACTGTTCCTAGGACAGTTAACCCACTGTTCCTAGGACAGTTAACCCACTGTTCCTAGGACAGTTAACCCACTGTTCCCAGGACAGTTAACCCACTGTTCCTAGGACAGTTAACCCACTGTTCCTAGGACAGTTAACCCACTGTTCCCAGGACAGTTAACCCACTGTTCCTAGGACAGTTAACCCACTGTTCCCAGACCAGTTAACCCACTGTTCCTAGGACAGTTAACCCACTGTTCCCAGGACAGTTAACCCACTGTTCCTAGGACAGTTAACCCACTGTTCCCAGACCAGTTAACCCACTGTTCCTAGGACAGTTAACCCACTGTTCCCAGGACAGTTAACCCACTGTTCCTAGGACAGTTAACCCACTGTTCCCAGGACAGTTAACCCACTGTTCCTAGGACAGTTAACCCACTGTTCCCAGACCAGTTAACCCACTGTTCCTAGGACAGTTAACCCACTGTTCCCAGGACAGTTAACCCACTGTTCCTAGGACAGTTAACCCACTGTTCCCAGGCCGTCATTGAAAATAAGAATTTGTTCTTAACTGACTTGCCTAGTGAAGTAAAATAAAAAATACAGGCTGATGATTATCTGCACAGAAGATATGTCTGTTTCAGCTCTTTTTCTCCTCAGTACGGACAGAAAATCTGAGTGAGAGAATCAACCGACACTACAGGATCTACCTGTCACTTCATATGAACACCGCCGGTGTAGTCAACCAAGGCAAAGAGCCAATCCGTTTCTGGTTTTATTAAGACAGAAAAAAGAATTTAAAAAAAAACACGTTCTTCTTGATGTCACTTGAAAGTTCTCGCTCTTCTCTTCTCAGGACACGTCTACCTCGGAGGCATATGACTCGGAGGCGATCTTTTAAAGCTGTCTGGGTAAAACGCCTCGGTTTACGTCTGCCATTCTTCTCATGGTTGTGCCTGTTTATTTTCTCCACGTCAGCAGCACGTCAGGCCAAAGCTTTTCATTTGGCATTTGAAAATGCACAAAAGGCAATGGGATAAAGGTCTTTTATTTAACAAAGGGGCGAATGGAGATTCTGTACGGACTACACTTTCGTAAATGAAAGTTAGACGAAGAAACAAAGAGAGAGAGAGAGAGAGAAAACTAAGAGACTAAACCTGAATTGTTTACGGGATATACAATGAGGATCTGAGGTTTGTCTCAACGATGGAGAAACACCTGACAAAGTGCCTGTCTGACTGAGAGATACTAGGAGAGACTCCTGGCTGCCTGGCTGAGGCTCAGAGACACTAAGAGAGACACATGACTGCCTGGCTGGGGCTCAGAGACACTAAGAGAGACTCCTGACTGCCTGGCTGGGGCTCAGAGACACTAAGAGAGACTAACTGCCTGGCTGGGGCTCAGAGACATAGGAGAGACTCCTGACTGCCTGGCTGGGGCTCAGAGACACTAAGAGAGACTCCTGACTGCCTGGCTGGGGCTCAGAGACACTAAGAGAGACTCCTGGCTGCCTGGCTGGGGCTCAGAGACACTAAGAGAGACTCCTGACTGCCTGGCTGGGGCTCAGAGACACTAAGAGAG
>NC_088235.1:10318970-10326470 GCF_036934945.1 Oncorhynchus masou masou
TCATTCCTATGTGAAGACTCAATAGCCAAATGAAGTCGGTTAAGATGACGTCTCATGAAGACATAACATGCACAGTTTGAGCTACTGCAGGAAGTGATGACATCTCATGAAGACATAACATGCACAGTTTGAGCTACTGCAGGAAGTGATGACATCTCATGAAGACATAACATGCACAGTTTGAGCTACTGCAGGAAGTGATGACGTCTCATGAAGACATAACATGCACAGTTTGAGCTACTGCAGGAAGTGATGACATCTCATGAAGACATAACATGCACAGTTTGAGCTGCTGCAGGAAGTGACATTGCCCCCTCTCGTTGAGTATCCTGGGTACTGCAGGAAGTGACATTGCCCCCTCTCGTTGAGTATCCTGGGTACTGCAGGAAGTGACATTGCCCCCTCTTGTTGAGTAACCGGGTAACTGCAGGAAGTGACATTGCCCCCTTCTCATTGAGTAACCGGGATACTACAGGAAGTGACATTGCCCCTTCTCGTTGAGTATCCTGGGTTCTGCAGGAATTGACGTTGCCCCTCACATTGAGTAACCGGGTAACTGCAGGAAGTGACATTGCTCCCTTCTCGTTGTGTAACCGGGATACTACAAGAAGTGACATTGCCCCCTTCTCATCGAGTATCCTGGGTACTTCAGGCCGCTATTAGGGAATTGATGGGAAATGATGTAAATATATCACTAGCCACTTTAAACAATGCTACCTTATATACCTTATATAATGTTACTTACCCTACATTATTCATCTCATATGCATACGTATATACTGTACTCTATATCATCGACTGCATCCTTATGTAATACATGTATCACTAGCCACTTTAACTATGCCACATTGTTTACATACTCATCTCATATGTATATACTGTACTCGATACCATCTACTGTATCTTGCCTATGCTGCTCTGTACCATCACTCATTCATATATCCTTATGTACATATTCTTTATCCACTTACACTGTGTATAAGACAGTAGTTTAGGAATTGTTAGTTAGATTACTTGTTGGTTATTACTGCATTGTCGGAACTAGAAGCACAAGCATTTCGCTACACTCGCATTAACATCTGCTAACCATGTGTATGTGACAAATAAAATTTGATTTGATTGATTTGATTTGAACTAAAGTATCCTCATAACATATTTTGTAGACAATTGTATTAGAAGCAAATAATTGTACCATTATAGCAAAAAATGTTCTGATCAGCTAATATACAGTATGAACAAACCTGAATAAAGATGGTCGTTAGCACTCACCTCAGCAAACAGTAGCAAACATCTCCTCAGCCTACCTGTCACCAGATATCCCAACAGAGATCCACTGAAAACAAACGTCTGACATTGATTTATCTTGACGAGTCCCCACATTTGTCTCAAAGAAGCGCGATATGGTGCTTGTCCCATCCAACGGTTCTGAAACGATAATCTGGGGCGGCCACACATGACACATGGCTGTAAATTAGTACAACGGTTGGTTATGACTTTGGGAATTTCATGATAAGCAAGAATTTGATACATCCATTCAATTGCATTAGCCAACTTTATTCCAATATTTACATTTTTCAGTTGATCATAACTAAGGCGAGTTTTCCTCTTATCTGCTTTTTCTAGGCACAATGGCTGTTCCCTCGTCTCCCCCCTCCGATGCCGCCACCTCCGCCATGTTGTTCTAGGCCCAATGGCTGTTCCCTTGTCTCCCCCCTCCGCTGCTGCCCACCTCCACCATGTTGTTCTAGGCTCAACGGCTGTTCCCTTGTCTCCTCCCTCCGCTGCCGCCCATCCGACACCGGTGTTATTCTCAACAACAGGTTAAATTAAAATAGCCTGCAGTTTTCTCAAAATCTGGCCTGAGCTTCAGCTCACTGGGCTTGGGTCAGACCAGGCCTGGGCTTCAGCTCACTGGACTTGGGTCAGACAAGGCCTGGGCTTCAGCTCTCTGGGCTTGGGTCAGACAAGGCCTGGGCTTCAGCTCACTGGGCTTGGGTCAGACAAGGCCTGGGCTTCAGCTCTCTGGGCTTGGGTCAGACAAGGCCTGGGCTTCGCTCTCTGGGCTTGGGTCAGACCAGGCCTGGGCTTCAGCTCTCTGGGCTTGGGTCAGACAAGGCCTGGGCTTCAGCTCTCTGGGCTAGGGTCAGACCAGGCCTGGGCTTCAGCTCTCTGGACTTGGGTCAGACCGGGCCTGGACTTCAGCTCACTGAACTTGGGTCAGACCAGGCCTGGGCTTCAGCTCACTGGACTTGGGTCAGACCGGGCCTGGGCTTCAGCTCACTGGACTTGGGTCAGACCAGGCCTGGGCTTCAGCTCTCTGGACTTGGTTCAGACCAGGCCTGGGCTTCAGCTCACTGGACTTGGGTCAGACCGGGCCTGGGCTTCAGCTCACTGGACTTGGGTCAGACCAGGCCTGGGCTTCAGCTCACTGGACTTGGGTCAGACCAGGCCTGGACTTCAGCTCACTGGACTTGGGTCAGACCGGGCCTGGGCTTCAGCTCACTGGACTTGGGTCAGACCGGGCCTGGGCTTCAGCTCACTGGACTTGGGTCAGACCGGGCCTGGGCTTCAGCTCACTGAACTTGGGTCAGACCGGGCCTGGGCTTCAGCTCACTGGACTTGGGTCAGACCAGGCCTGGGCTTCAGCTCACTGGACTTGGGTCAGACCAGTCCTGGGCTTCAGCTCACTGGACTTGGGTCAGACCGGGCCTGGGCTTCAGCTCACTGGACTTGGGTCAGACCAGGCCTGGGCTTCAGCTCACTGGACTTGGGTGAACGATAGCATCTTCTTGATATACAGTGTCTGACAACAGTCTCTGACAATATTTATTGGATGCCAGATGCTGTAATGTTGAATAGTGAAAGTCAAACCGTATCGAGCCGTAAGATGTTTTGTTGGTGTCATTAATAGGACCAACAGAACCAGAAGCTTTGTGAAGCCCACTGGGCCTGATTCTGAACACACCAGAAACACAGTGAATCCTACAGAGTTGTGTTTCTTTTGTTTAGGAATGACCATTGCTTCATCTTCATGGTTCCCTCCTAAATGGTTTTTCTTGAGGAAGTCCAACTCAATATCTTTGCAAAGATTTGCCATTTTTTACCTTCAGGCGACAGAAAGACCTTGAGAAACGTAAGGATCAAAGACCTCCCTCTTCCTTCAGGGTGTTTACCACCTTGCGGTAGATATCAGGAAGCTGTGACGTTGTTTGGTTTTAGGGTTGGAGGGCTTTTCGGTTCTGACAGGCTGCTACGCTGCGTAGGGGGTCTTGATCACAACCACATTAGGCCATATGGCCTGAGTTAGGTTCCATTGAAGCTATGGGCTAATTACGGTGCAGAGAGGGAACGTTAAAGGGGGATGTTGAGCAGGCCGATCGGACCATTGTGTGTGTGTCAGTGTGCGCCTCATCCAACCATCTAACCCCTATGGTGAGGTACACCTGTTCCCCTTATAAAAAAAAGCCCTCTCTCAGTTTAGCTGTTGTCTAGCACCATGTAATGACCTATCCAGGGGGCTGTAATGCCTTTTCTGTTTAGCGTAATGCCGTTAAGCAGTACACCGTCAGCAACCACTGTACTGCAACTTAATAGGGAGAGGCGGTCCACGGTATCCCTGGTTTGTTACACCACGGCCAGACAACAGCTCAATATTTTTATTTTATTTTATTTTACCTTTATTTAACTAGGCAAGTCAGTTAAGAACAAATTCTTATTCTCAATGACGGCCTAGGAACAGTGGGTTAACTGCCTTGTTCAGGGGCAGAACGACAGATTTGTACCTTGTCAGCTCGGGGGATTTGAACATTTACCTTTTTCTGCTTGTGAAATATGATTTAATTTCATACAGGGGAAAAAAACATTGGGGATAAAGATACATTCCTATGTTTCCTAAATTTCAACATACTAGTCGACCTCACAAAAGAAAGATTCTGTTTCTGTTTTTCTCTGCCGGCCACAGCGTATTGTACTGCGGAGGCCACTCACATGTAGCATGATGTGTGTTCTTCAAGGCACAGCTTCGTTTTTCTCTCTCGTCTGCATTCTGTTGTCTCAGGTTAGAGGAGAGAGAGAGAGAGAGGGGGGAGACGGGAGGCAGAAAGGGGTCCCCCCCGGTAGCGTTTTCATCAAAGGCTTTTTTTCGTCAGCACTTCAGAGTGGCCGTCAGTATGGAAATGTGTTGTGCTGCCTGGAAAGCTGTCAGAAGACACGGATCCTGGATATGGGACCCTGCTAATTCAACTGGGCTCCTGTCGGCTATGTTCTCTGGTCCCCTCATTATGCACTGTGAGATGCTCGGGGTCTCTCTCTCTCTCTCTCTCTCTCTCTCTCTAGTTCGCTGTCTCAGTGTTTTAATCTGTCAGATACCTCTCCAAACCATTGTTTTCCAACCATACCTTGTGTATTAGTGGTTAACATCAAAAGGAACTGTCTCAATGTCATGGCAGGTAAAACATGTAGGAGATGAACAAGGAAGACTTGAGGAAGGTGACAATTGAATATGTTTACTTGTGACGGGAGAAGTGCAGGTGAGAAGGGACTTCCTTTGACTGGGTCGCTCCAGGGTAAACACACACACACACACAGTTGTAAGGAGGCCATTATCTGACAGCCGACTTCCTGCTCTGCTCTCCAGGTGGAACGACAGAAGAAGAAGAAGAAAAAAACAACAACATGAAATTCCAAACACTTCGATCAAAGAAGAATAAATAAACGAGTGACAGGAGCATGTTGACTGTCAGGAAATAGCGTTTGACTATTCAAAATAACACCTTCTTCTTGGGGGGGGGGGGGGGCACTTCCTGTCCTGACATTTGTACTTTGAGCAGAACTGAAGAACGTTGTTCGTAGGTTTTTATTAAGTCGACCCCCCTTAAAAAATTTAAAAAAAAAAAAAAAATCTGAAATATATGATGCTTAGAGTTTATGTCTGTGGTCTTGTGTTAAAAATGATTCAGTAGCAAAGACATTCGGTTGCAATTTTATTTACAAGTAATGTTTGGGGCGGCAGGGTAGCCTAGTGGTTAGAGCGTTGGACTAGTAACCGAAATGTTGCAAGTTCGAATCCCCAAGCTGACAAGGTAAAAATCTGTCATTCTACCCCTGAACAAGGCAGTTAACCCACTGTTCCTAGGCCGTCATTGAAGAATTTGTTCTTAACTGACTTGCCTAGTAAATAAGTATTTTCAAGTCAAAGTACATTGTCCATTGACAGTATTCTTCTTCCTCTGCACAAAAATAAAGCCTGGACACACCCCAACCTCAGCGAGGTCGGAAACAACCGGAAGTATGCGGTTTTCATTGAGACAGTATCTTCAACCTAGCTTGCTTTTCCCCTGAAAAATGGATGTGTGGACCCCGCTCAGGTATTTATTTTACACCTGCTACGTTAGGTTACACACACTATCGGCGTTATATTGTGTATTTGTATAGATGGGTTAGCTGACCACGTTACCATAGATACCAAAAATGAGAAGAAAAACATTGAGGGAAATCGGAAGTGACTAGTTTCAGCTCGTTTCATCTAGTTCTTGAGACCATATCATGTTTTGAGATGTTTTGATTCATTTCATGTCGACGCTTATATGGTTAAAATTCACTAGTTATCTTACTAACAACTGTAGCGTTGTATTTGAGAGAAAACGAGCGGTTATTGTGCACATGTATTTATGTTTTCAATCAACCCAGGAGACTAAATACAGCTGACATGTTGTCAACAGTCTAAACCGTGTCTGTTCGTCACCATAGTGTTGCGCACGTCGGTTTTGTTGCTAAACAACCAACCCGTCTATAATCAAATGATGAAACGTGCCGTAAATTATATAAAACACCTATATGGGGGTCTTATAACACATCTGATGATATCTGACACCTATATGGTTTTATAACACATCTGTTGATATCTGACACCTATATGGGGGTGTTATAACACATCTGTTGAGATCTGACACCTATATGGGGGTGTTATAACACATCTGTGATATCTGACACCTATATGGCGGTGTTATAACACATCTGATGAGATCTAACACCTATATGGTCTTACCTCAACTAACATGTACCCCACACATTAACTCTGTACCAGTACCCCCTGTATATAGCCTCCACATTGACTCTGTACCAGTACCCCCTGTATATAGCCTCCACATTGACTCTGTACCGGTACCCCCTGTATATAGCCTCCACATTGACTCTGTACCGGTACCCCCTGTATATAGCCTCCACATTGACTCTGTACCGGTACCCCCTGTATATAGCCTCCACATTGACTCTGTACCAGTACCCCCTGTATATAGCCTCCACATCGACTCTGTACCGGTACCCCTGTATATAGTCTCCACATTGACTCTGTACCGGTAATCCCTGTATATAGTCTCCACATTGACTCTGTACCGGTACCCCCTGTATAGAGCCTCCACATTGACTCTGTACCGGTACCCCTGTATAGAGCCTCCACATTGACTCTGTACCGGTACCCCTGTATATAGCCTCCACATTGACTCTGTACCAGTACCCCCTGTATATAGCCTCCACATTGACTCTGTACCAGTACCCCCTGTATATAGCCTCCACATCGACTCTGTACCGGTACCCCCTATATAGTCTCCACATTGACTCTGTACCGGTACCCCCTGTATATAGCCTCCACATTGACTCTGTACCGGTAACCCCTGTATATAGTCTCCACATTGGCTCTGTACCGGTACCCCCTGTATAGAGCCTCCACATTGACTCTGTACCGGTACCCCCTGTATATAGCCTCCACATTGACTCTGTACCAGTACCCCCTGTAAATAGCCTCCACATTGACTCTGTACCGGTACCCCCTGTAAATAGCCTCCACACTGACTCTGTACCGGTACCCCCTGTATATAGCCTCCACATTGACTCTGTACCGGTACCCCTGTATATAGCCTCCACATTGACTCTGTACCGGTACCCCTGTATATAGCCTCCACATTGACTCTGTACCGGTACCCCCTGTATATAGCCTCCACATTGACTCTGTACCAGTACCCCTGTATATAGCCTCCACATTGACTCTGTACCGGTACCCCTGTATATAGCCTCCACATTGACTCTGTATCAGTACCCCTGTATATAGCCTCCACATTGACTCTGTACCAGTACCCCTGTATATAGCATCCACATTGACTCTGTACCTGTACCCCAAACATATAGTCTCCACATTGACTCTGTACCGGTACCCCTGTATATAGCCTCCACATTGACTCTGTACCGGTACCCCTGTATATAGCCTCCACATTGACTCTGTAAAGCCTCCACATTGACTCTGTACCGGTACCCTGTATATAGCCTCCACATTGACTCTGTACCGGTACCCCTGTATATAGCCTCCACATTGACTCTGTACCGGTACCCCTGTATATAGCCTCCACATTGACTCTGTACCGGTACCCCTGTATAAAGCCTCCACATTGACTCTGTACCGGTACCCCTGTATATAGCCTCCACATTGACTCTGTACTGGTACCCCTG
>NC_088235.1:10331470-10333970 GCF_036934945.1 Oncorhynchus masou masou
CTCTGTTTGTCTGTTGCCAGTTTGTTTTGTTCGTGAAACCTACCAGCGTTTGTTCCCCTGCTCCTGCCTGTTTCTTGCTCCTATTTTCTAGTCCTTCCCGGTTTTGACCGTTCTGCCTGCCCTGACCCTGAGCCTGCCTGCCGTTCTGGACTCTGCACCCTCTCTGAATATTGACCTGTATCGTCTGCCTTCCTTTGACCTGTCGTCTGCCTTCCGTTGACCTGTCGTCTGTCCTTTGACCTGTCGTCTGCCTGTCTTTGACCTGTCGTCTGTCCTTTGACCTGTCGTCTGCCTTCCTTGACCTGTCGTCTGTCTGTCATGACCTGTCGTCTGCCTGTCTTTGACCTGTCGTCTGCCTTCCTTTGACCTGTTGTCTGCTTTCCTTTGTTTAAGAAATAAACTTTTGTTTCTTCGATGCTGTCTGCATCTGGGTCATACCTTAAACTTGATACAAGAGCCCGTCGTTCAGGCCTGAGTTTAAATTGCACTCGAAATAGACACTTTAATCAGCAAACGTTAATTACTTGAAAACTCTGTGATGTGGAAACTGTCAAGATCACATCATCGGCTGGTGAACTGGTGTCACCCTGTGCCCCTGCTTCCATCAACCCACAGATGTGCCCCTGCTTCCACTGAGCACTCACCCTACCAACCCACAGATGTGCCCCTGCTTCCACTGAGCACTCACCCTACCTGTAAACCCACAGATGTGCCCCTGCTTCCACTGAGCACTCACCCTACCAACCCACAGATGTGCCCCTGCTTCCACTGAGCACTCACCCTACCAACCCACCAAAGTGCCTCTGCTTCCACAGAGCACTCACCCTACCAACCCACAGATGTGCCCCTGCTTCCACAGAGCACTCACCCTACCAACCCACAGATGTGCCCCTGCTTCCACAGAGCACTCACCATACCAACCCACAGATGTGCCCCTGCTTCCACAGAGCACTCACCCTACCAACCCACAGATGTGCCCCTGCTTCCACTGAGCACTCACCCTACCAACCCACAGATGTGCCCCTGCTTCCACTGAGCACTCACCCTACCAACCCACAAATGTGCCTCTGCTTCCACTGAGCACTCACCCTACCAACCCACCAAAGTGCCTCTGCTTCCACAGAGCACTCACCCTACCAACCCACAGATGTGCCCCTGCTTCCACAGAGCACTCACCATACCAACCCACAGATGTGCCCCTGCTTCCACAGAGCACTCACCCTACCAACCCACCAATGTGCCCCAGCTTTCACAGAGCAGTAGGCCCATTGGATAATAACGAAGGATAAAGCTGGAATAAATGATCACCTTTATATGAAGCCTTTAAACAAGCAAATTGCCATGGAGCAGGTGTCGGCGAAGAGAGCAGACCCTCGACAATAACAGCTCTCTGAGAAGGCATCTGTCTCGACTTTATCGAGCAATTCTCACAGTCGGGATTAAAGAAATTAAAACATTTTAAAAACCGTGAAAGTTATATTTTCTAATAGTTTTACTGGAGAGTTCATCCACATACTACCATAGGTTATGAAGACGCATCGGTGGGTTAAAGGAGACATTACAGAAAGATATTTCACCATTAACGACGCCTGAGACGATCAAGCTGAAATTCACATGAAGAGATAACGACGAGAGGACATTTTAGTCAGAAGGTCAGAAGATAAATTAGCCTCTTACACACTCATTATTGGTATGAGGTCATTGGAAGACTTTAGTTGGGTCAGTTTGGAAAATCACTCAAATAAATGTTGTGCTGTCGTCGTAACATTTATTGTAAAAATTGAACCCACACCCACTGAAATAACCCACACCCACTGAAATAACCCACACCCACTGAAATAACCCACACCCACTGAAATATTATTTAAATGTATTTTTTTAGCAGCCATGTTTCGGTGACAGCCCTGAAAACATTTAACAAGTTTAAGAAAAACTTCAGAATGCAAATGACTATACATCAACTCATAAACTATAATGTAATGTCTATAAAGTAATGTCCTGTATGTAATGTCCTGTAGGTAATGTCCTGTAGGTAATGTCCTGTATGTAATGTCATGTATGTAATGTCCTGTAGGTAATGTCCTGTATGTAATGTCCTGTAGGTAATGTCCTGTAGGTAATGTCCTGTATGTAATGTCCTGTAGGTAATGTCCTGTAGGTAATGTCCTGTAGGTAATGTCCTGTAGGTAATGTCCTGTAGGTAATGTCCTGTAGGTAATGTCCTGTATGTAATGTCCTGTATGTAATGTCCTGTAGGTAATGTCCTGTAGGTAATGTCCTGTAGGTAATGTCCTGTAGGTAATGTCCTGTATGTAATGTCCTGTAGGTAATGTCCTGTAGGTAATGTCCTGTATGTAATGTCCTGTATGTAATGTCCTGTATGTAATGTCCTGTAGGTAATGTCCTGTAGGTAATGTCCTGTAGGTAATGTCCTGTATGTAATGTCCTGTATGTAATGTCCTGTATGTAATGTCCTGTAGGTAATGTCCTGTATGTAATG
>NC_088235.1:10338970-10358970 GCF_036934945.1 Oncorhynchus masou masou
ACTTGATAGAATGTTATGGGGTTCTAGCAGAAGAGACTTGATAGAATGTTCTGGGGATCTAGCAGAAGAGACTTGATAGAATGTTCTGGGGTTCTAGCAGAAGAGACTTGATAGAATGTTATGGGGTTCTAGCAGAAGAGACTTGATAGAATGTTCTGGGGTCATAGCAGAAGAGACTTGATAGAATGTTCTGGGGTCTAGCAGAAGAGAGTTGATAGAATGTTCTGGGGTTCTAGAAGAAGATACTTGATAGAATGTTCTGGGGTTCTAGCAGAAGAGACTTGATAGAATGTTTTGAGGTCATAGCAGAAGAGACTTGATAGAATGTTATGGGGTCCTTGCAGAAGAGACTTGATAGAATGTTCTGGGGTTCTAGCAGAAGAGACTTGATAGAATGTTCTGGGGTCATAGCAGAAGAGACTTGATAGAATGTTCTGGGGTTCTAGCAGAAGAGACTTGATAGAATGTTCTGGGGTCATAGCAGAAGAGACTTGATAGAATGTTCTGGGGTCCTAGCAGAAGAGACTTGATAGAATGTTCTGGGGTCATAGCAGAAGAGACTTGATAGAATGTTCTGGGGTCTAGCAGAAGAGACTTGATAGAATGTTCTGAGGTCATAGCAGAAGAGACTTGATAGAATGTTATGGGGTCCTAGCAGAAGAGACTTGATAGAATGTTCTGGGGTTCTAGCAGAAGAGACTTGATAGAATGTTCTGGGGTCATAGCAGAAGAGACTTGATAGAATGTTCTGGGGTCTCTAGCAGAAGATACTTGATAGAATGTTCTGGGGTTCTAGCAGAAGAGACTTGATAGAATGTTCTGGGGTTCTAGCAGAAGAGACTTGATAGAATGTTCTGGGGTTCTAGCAGCAGCAAGTCAGTGCGTACCATAGCTCCACACTACTACTAACTTATCTAATACAGTATCTGCAATATCTACTGCAGTATATTCTTAAGAAATCTACTAACATATCTATTACAGTATCTACAATATCTACTGCAGTATATTCTTAGGAAATCTACTAACATATCTATTACAGTATCTACAATATCTACTGCAGTATATTCTAAAGAAATCTACTAACATATCTATTACAGTATATTGTATGCATGGACAATTTCACTCTCAAATCATTGCCAAAGATTTTCCTTCAACAATATTTATTAATCCGTTAATTAAGCCAACCTCCATCATCACCATACGCTACATTTTCTTTTAACAGTATCTACTACAGTATGTACAGTATCTACTACAGTATGTACATCATCTACTACAGTATCTACTACAGTATGTACATTATCTACTACAGTATGTACAGTATCTACTGCAGTATGTACAGTATCTACTACAGTATGTATAGTATCAACTACAGTATGTATAGTATCTACTACAGTATCTACTACAGTATGTATCTACTACAGTATGTACAGTATCTACTAAAGTATGTACAGTATCTACTACAGTATGTACAGTATCTATCTACTACAGTATGTATAGTATCTACTACAGTATCTACTACAGTATCTACACAGTATCTACTACAGTACCTACAGTATCTACTACAGTATCTACAGTATCTACTACAGTATCTACATTATCTACTACAGTATCTACTACTGTATCTACAGTATCCACTACAGTATCTACTACAGTATGTATATATCTACTACAGTATGTATAGTATCTACTACAGTATCTACTACAGTACCAACATAACGGTATGTCAAATCATACGTATCTACAGTATCTACTACAGTATCTACAGTATCTACTACAGTATCTACTACTGTATCTACAGTATCCACTACAGTATCTACTACAGTGTGTACAGTATCTACTACAGTATCTACAGTATCTACTACAGTATCTACAGTATCTACTACAGTATCTACAGTATCTACTACTGTATCTACAGTATCTACTACAGTATCTACTACAGTATGTACAGTATCTACAGTATGTACAGTATCTACTACAGTATGTATGGTATCTACAACAGTATCTACTACAGTATCTACAGTATCTATTACAGTATATATCTACTACAGGTATCTACTACAGTATCTACTACAGTATAAACAGTATCTATTGCAGTATCTACTACATTATGTACAGTATCTACTACAGTATCTACAGTATCTACAGTATGTATAGTATCTACTACAATATCTACTACAGTATGTACAGTATCTACTACAGTATGTACAGTATCTACTACAGTATGTACAGTATCTACTACAGTATGTACAGTATATACAGTATCTACTACAGTATGTACAGTATGTACAGTATCTACTACAGTATCTACTACAGTATGTACAGTATCTACTACAGTATGTATAGTATCTACAGTATCTACTACAGTATCTACTACAGTATCTACTACAGTATGCACAGTATCTACTACAATATGTACAGTATCTACTACAGTATCTACTACTACTACAGTATCTACTACAGTATGTACATTATCTATAACGGTACAGTATCTACTACAGTATGTACAGTATCTACTACTATAGTATATTCTACAGTATGTATGTGCAGTATCTACAGTATCTACTATAGTATGTACAGTATCTACTACAGTATGTATAGTATATACTACAGTATCTACTACAGTATATATAGTATCTACAGTATCTATTGCTATCAGTATCTATGAACAATAAATAAACATTTAATGCTGTATTATCTTCCAGAAGTTCTTGGCTTTATTTCTGTTCAATAACAATGGTATATTATTTATTAGCTATAGAAAATAAGTAAATTGTAGTGAGCTAAGATCCATGTTTTTCTGTGTGAGACCAAGAGAGAGAAAGAAAGAACTAGAGAGGGTGAAATAGTGAGAGAGAAGAGAGAGAGAGAGAGGGATATGTGAGAGTGAGGGAGCGAGAGAGAGAGAGATGGGAGAGAGATGTGAGACTGAGGGAGAGAGAAAGAGAGATGTGTGAGAGTATGGGAGAGAGAGTGAGAGTGAAAGTGAGAGAGAGCGAGAGAGAGAGAGAGAGAGAGAGAGAGAGAGAGAGAGAGATAGCAGAGAGGGCGACTAGGAGAGATAGGGAGATATGTGAGAGTAGGGGAGAGAGATATGTGAGTGAGGGAGACTAAGGGAGAGAGATATGTGAGAGTGAGGAGAGGAGAGAGAGAGAGAAAGAGAGGGAGAGAGAGAGATGTGAGAGTGAGGGAGAGAGAGAGAGAGATGAGAGAGTGAGAGTGTGGGAGAGAGATATGTGAGAGTGAGGGAGAGGAGAGAGAGATATGTGAGAGTGAGGAGAGAAGAAGAGAGAGAAATATACGAGTAGGGGAGAGAGAGAGAGAAAGAGGGGGAGAGAGAGATATGTGAGAGTGAGGGAGAGAAGGAGAGAGAGAGAGAGAGAAGAGAGAGAGATATGTGAGAGTGAGAGAGAGAAGAGAGAGAGAGAGAGAGAGAGAGAGAGAGAGAGAGAGAGATATGTGAGAGTGAAGGAGAGATTGAGATTGAGTCAAAGAGGTAGAAAAAAGAGAGAGACGGATTGAGAAATAGAGGCCAGTCTGTGTTGGGGGGTGGAACACCATACTGATGCTGATATCGATGCTGTTTCTTTAGATTTAAAGAGAGGTAGTCCCCGGAGCCACCCTGAGGCAGAGAAAAATATTATTTTTTTTGTAAAAACTTAAACTCCACACTTCAATTTAGCCATTTATTTTTGGTGACAAACTTTTTATTTTGTTTTGTCATCTGCCTTTTTCAATGGGGGGTTGCTGGTGCCAAAAAATGTAATACATGAATATAAAGACAAACCCTTTCTTCAGTCACCATCCACCACTACCCATCACCTCCTTCAGTCCCCATTCACCACTACCCATCACCTCCTTCAGTCACCATTCACCACTACCCATCACCTCCTTCAGTCCCCATTCACCACTACCCATCACCTCCTTCAGTCCCCATTCACCACTACCCATCCACTCCTTCAGTCCCCATTCACCACTACCCATCCACTCCTTCAGTCACCATTCCCATCACCTCCTTCAGTCACCATTCACCACTACCAATCCACTCCTTCAGTCCCCATTCACCACTACCCATCCCTCCTTCAGTCCCATCCACCATACCCATCACCTCCTTCAGTCCCCATTCACCACTACCCATCACCTCCTTCAGTCACCATTCACCACTACCCATCACCTCATTCAGTCACCATCCACCACTACCCATCACCTCCTTCAGTCCCCATTCACCACTACCCATCCACTCCTTCAGTCACCATTCACCACTACCCATCACCTCCTTCAGTCACCATCCACCATCTACCCATCACCTCCTTCAGTCCCCATTCACCACTACCCATCACCTCCTTCAGTCACCATCCACCACTACCCATCACCTCCTTCAGTCACCATCCACCACTACCCATCACCTCCTTCAGTCCCCATTCACCACTACCCATCACCTCCTTCAGTCCATTTACATTTACATTTACATTTAAGTCATTTGGCAGACGCTCTTATCCAGAGCGACTTACAAATTGATGAATTCACCTTATGACATCCAGTGGAACAGCCACTTTACAATAGTGCATCTAAATCATTTAAGGGGGGGGGGTGAGAAGGATTACTTTATCCTATCCTAGGTATTCCTTAAAGAGGTGGGGTTTCAGGTGTCTCCGGAAGGTGGTGATTGACTCCGCTGTCCTGGCGTCGTGAGGGAGTTTGTTCCACCATTGGGGGGCCAGAGCAGCGAACAGTTTTGACTGGGCTGAGCGGGAACTGTACTTCCTCAGTGGTAGGGAGGCGAGCAGGCCAGAGGTGGATGAACGCAGTGCCCTTGTTTGGGTGTAGGGCCTGATCAGAGCCTGGAGGTACTGCGGTGCCGTTCCCCTCACAGCTCCGTAGGCAAGCACCATGGTCTTGTAGCGGATGCGAGCTTCAACTGGAAGCCAGTGGAGAGAGCGGAGGAGCGGGGTGACGTGAGAGAACTTGGGAAGGTTGAACACCAGACGGGCTGCGGCGTTCTGGATGAGTTGTAGGGGTTTAATGGCACAGGCAGGGAGCCCAGCCAACAGTGAGTTGCAGTAAATCCAGACGGTAGATGACAAGTGCCTGGATTAGGACCTGCGCCGCTTCCTGTGTGAGGCAGGGTCGTACTCTGCGGATATATGTTGTAGAGCATGAAAATACAGGAACGGGCCACCGCCTTGATGTTAGTTGAGAACGACAGGGTGTTGTCCAGGATCACGCCAAGGTTCTTAGCGCCCCATTCACCACTACCCATCACCTCCTTCAGTCACCATCCACCACTACCCATCACCTCCTTCAGTCCCCATCCACCACTACCCATCCCTCCTTCAGTCACCATCCACCATCTACCCATCACCTCAGTCCCCATTCACCACTACCCATCACCTCCTTCAGTCAGCATTCACCACTACCCATCCCCTCCTTCAGTCCCCATTCACCACTACCCATCCCTCCTTCAGTCACCATTCACCACTACCCATCCCCTCCTTCAGTCACCATCCACCACCCCATTCAGTCACCATCCACCATCTACCCATCCCCTCCTTCAGTCACCATCCACCATCTACCCATCCACTCCTTCAGTCCCCATTCACCACTACCAATCACTCCTTCAGTCACCATTCACCACTACCCATCCCCTCCTTCAGTCCCCATTCACCACTACCCATCACCTCCTTCAGTCCCCATTCACCACTACCAATCACCTCCTTCAGTCCCCATTCACCACTACCCATCACCTCCTTCAGTCCCCATCCACCACTACCCATCACCTCCTTCAGTCACCATTCACCACTACCCATCACCTCCTTCAGTCCCCATTCACCACTACCCATCCCTCCTTCAGTCACCATTCACCACTACCCATCCCTCCTTCAGTCCCCATTCACCATCTACCCATCACCTCCTTCAGTCCCCATTCCACCACTACCCATCACCTCCTTCAGTCACCATCCACCACTACCCATCACCTCCTTCAGTCACCATCCACCATCTACCCATCACCTCCTTCAGTCCCCATTCACCACTACCCATCACCTCCTTCAGTCCCCATTCACCACTACCCATCACCTCCTTCAGTCACCATCCACCATCTACCCATCACCTCCTTCAGTCCCCATTCACCACTACCCATCACCTCCTTCAGTCACCATCCACCATCTACCAATCACCTCCTTCAGTCCCCATTCACCACTACCCATCCCTCCTTCAGTCCCCATTCACCACTACCCATCCCCTCCTTCAGTCACCATCCACCAATACCCACCCCCTCAGTCTCCATCCACCCCCTCAGTCTCCATCCACCTCCCTCAGTCTCCATCCACCCCCTTCAGTCCATCCACCCCCTCAGTCTCCATCCACCCTCAACCCATTTCCCCCTTCATTCCCCATCCACCCCCTATCCATATTCCCCCACAGTCCCTATCCACCCCCCCTCATTCCCCATCCACCTCCCTACCAATCCCCACCCCCATTCCCACCCCCTGTCCATATTACTCCCCTGTACCTATCCACCCCCTTCTCATTCCATCCTTCAGTCCCCATCCGCCCCTCAGTCCCTAACCCTCCTTCTCCATTCCCCCTCAGTCCCCATCCACCCCTCTACCTGTTCTCCCCTCAGTCCCATCCACCCCACTACCTGTTCTCCCCCTCAGTCCCATCCACCCCACTACCTGTTCTCCCCCTCAGTCCCCATCCAACCCTCTACCCACCCCCCGTCAGTCCCCATCCAACCCCCCTACCCATCCCCCTCAGTCCCCATCCACCCCTCTACCCACCCCCCTCAGTCCCCATCCAACCCACCTACCCATCTCCTGCTCAGTCCCCATCCAACCCCCTACCCATCTCCCCTCAGTCCCCATCCAACCCCCCTACCAATCCCCCTCAGTCCCCATCCCCACCCCCCTCAGTCCCCAACCACCTCCTTACCCATTCCCCCTCAGTCCCCATCCACCCCCTACCCACCCCCCTCAGTCCCCATCCAACCCCCCTACCCATCTCCCCGCTCAGTCCCCATCCACCCCCTACCCATCTCCCCCTCAGTCCCCATCCAACCCCTCTACCCATCCCCTCAGTCCCCATCCACCCCTCTACCCATCCCCCTCAGTCCCCATCCACCCCTCTACCCACCCCCCCCAGTCCCCATCCAACCCCCTACACATCCCCCCCCCCACCCCCCTCAGTCCCCATCCACCCCTCTACCCACCCCCCTCAGTCCCCATCCAACCCCCCTACCCATCTCCCGCTCAGTCCCCATCCAACCCCCTCCCATCCCCCCTCAGTCCCCATCCACCCCTCTACCCATCCCCCTCAGTCCCCACCCCCACCCCCCTCAGTCCCCATCCACCCCTCTACCCACCCCCCTCAGTCCCCATCCACCCCTCTACCCACCCCCTTCAGTCACCATTCACCACTACCCATCACCTCCTTCAGTCCCCATCCACCACTACCCATCACCTCCTTCAGTCCCCATCCACCACTACCCATCACCTCCTTCAGTCACCATTCACCACTACCCATCACCTCCTTCAGTCCCCATCCACCACTACCCATCACCTCCTTCAGTCACCATTCACCACTACCCATCACCTCCTTCAGTCCCCATCCACCACTACCCATCACCTCCTTCAGTCCCCATCCACCACTACCCATCACCTCCTTCAGTCACCATTCACCACTACCCATCACCTCCTTCAGTCCCCATCCACCACTACCCATCCCCTCCTTCAGTCCCCATTCACCACTACCCATCCCCTCCTTCAGTCACCATCCACCACTACCCTTCACCTCCTTCAGTCACCATCCACCATCTACCCATCCCCTCCTTCAGTCCCCATTCACCATCTACCCATCACCTCCTTCAGTCCCCATTCACCACTACCCATCACCTCCTTCAGTCCCCATTCACCACTACCCATCACCTCCTTCAGTCACCATCCACCATCTACCCATCACCTCCTTCAGTCCCCATTCACCACTACCCATCACCTCCTTCAGTCCCCATTCACCACTACCCATCACCTCCTTCAGTCACCATCCACCACTACCCATCACCTCCTTCAGTCACCATTCACCACTACCCATCACCTCCTTCAGTCAGCCATTCACCACTACCCATCCCCTCCTTCAGTCCCCATTCACCACTACCCATCCCCTCCTTCAGTCCCCATTCACCACTACCCATCCCCTCCTTCAGTCACCATCCACCACTACCCATCACCTCCTTCAGTCCCCATTCACCACTACCCATCCCCTCCTTCAGTCCCCATCCACCACTACCCATCCACTCCTTCAGTCACCATCCACCACTACCCATCACCTCCTTCAGTCACCATTCACCACTACCCATCCCTCCTTCAGTCCCCATTCACCACTACCCATCACCTCCTTCAGTCCCCATTCATCACCTCCTTCAGTCCCCATTCACCACTACCCATCACCTCCTTCAGTCACCATCCACCACTACCCATCACCTCCTTCAGTCCCCATTCACCACTACCCATCACCTCCTTCAGTCCCCATTCACTACCCATCACCTCCTTCAGTCACCATTACATCCACTTACATTTACCTCCTTCAGTCCCCATTCACCACTACCCATCACCTCCTTCAGTCCAGAGCGACTTACCAACCATTGATGAATCACCTTTCAGACATCCATGGAACTACCCATCACCTCCTTCAATAGTCATCTAAATACCCATTCCTCCTTGAGAAGGATTACTTTCATCCTATCCAGGTAACTTCAGTCCATTCCCCTAACAGTCAAAATCACCTCCTTCAGTCCCCATTCAGTCTCCATCCACCCCCTTCAGTCACCATCAGTCTCCATCCACCCCCTCAGTCTTCCAAGGTCTCCATCCACCCCCTCAGTCTCCATGATTGATCCACCCCCTATCCATATTCCCCCACAGTCCCTATCCAACCCCCCTCATTCCCCATCCACCTCCTTACCAATCCCCCACCCCCATTCCCACCCCCTGTCCATGAGGGAGTTTGTTCCACCATTGGGGGGCCAGAGCATCCGAACAGTTTTGACTGGGCTGAGCCCTCCTTCTGTACTTCCTCAGTGGTAGGGAGGCGAGCAGGCCAGAGTGGATGAACGCAGTGCCCTTGTTTGGGTGTAGGGCCTGATCAGAGCCTGGAGGTACTGCGGTGCCGTTCCCCATCCACAGCTCCGTAGGCAAGCACCATGGTCTTGTCCCCATCCAACCCCCAACTGGAAGCCAGTGGAGAGAGCGGAGGAGCCCCAGAGAACTTGGGAAGGTGAACACCAGACGGGCTGCGGCGTTCTGGATGGGTTTAATGGCACAGGCCAGCCCCAGCCAACCCAGTGTCCCCATCCAACCCCGCTACCCATCTGCCCCATCCAGTTGCCTAAATCCAGACGGTAGATGACAAGTGCCTGGATTAGGACCTGCGCCGCTTCCTGTGTGAGGCAGGGTCAGTACTCTGCGGATATATGTTGTAGAGCATGAAAATACAGGAACGGGCCACCGCCTTGATGTTAGTTGAGAACCCCCCTCAGGGTGTTGTCCAGGATCACGCCAAGGTTCTTAGCGCCCCATTCACCACTACCCATCACCTCCTTCAGTCACCATCCACCACTACCCATCACCTCCTTCAGTCCCCATCCACCACTACCCATCACCTCCTTCAGTCCCCATTCACCACTACCCATCCCCTCCTTCAGTCACCATCCACCATCTACCCATCACCTCCTTCAGTCCCCATTCACCACTACCCATCACCTCCTTCAGTCACCATTCACCACTACCCATCCCCTCCTTCAGTCCCCATTCACCACTACCCATCCCCTCCTTCAGTCACCATCCACCATCTACCCATCACCTCCTTCAGTCCCCATTCACCACTACCCATCACCTCCTTCAGTCACCATCCACCACTACCCATCACCTCCTTCAGTCACCATTCACCACTACCCATCCCCTCCTTCAGTCCCCATTCACCACTACCCATCCCCTCCTTCAGTCCCCATCCACCACGACCCATCCACTCCTTCAGTCACCATCCACCACTACCCATCACCTCCTTCAGTCACCATTCACCACTACCCATCCCCTCCTTCAGTCCCTATTCACCACTACCCATCCCCTCCTTCAGTCCCCATTCACCACTACCCATCCCCTCCTTCAGTCACCATCCACCACTACCCATCCCCTCCTTCAGTCACCATCCACCACTACCCATCACCTCCTTCAGTCACCATCCACCATCTACCCATCCCCTCCTTCATTCACCATCCACCATCTACCCATCACCTCCTTCAGTCACCATCCACCACTACCCATCCCCTCCTTCAGTCACCATCCACCACTACCCATCCCCTCCTTCAGTCACCATCCACCAATACCCATCCCCCTCAGTCTCCATCCACCCCCCCTCAGTCTCCATCCACCCCCCCTCAGTCTCCATCCACCCCCCCTCAGTCTCCATCCACCCCCCTCAGTCACGATCCACTCCCCTCAGTCTCCATCCACACCCCAACCCATTTCCCCCTTCATCCCCCATCCACCCCCTATCCATATTCCCCCACAGTCCCTATCCACCCCCCCTCATTCCCCATCCACCTCCCTACCAATCTCCCACCCCCATTCCCACCCCCCTGTCCATATTACTCCCCTGTACCTATCCACCCCCTTCTCATTCCATCCTTCAGTCGTAATCCGCCCCTCAGTCCCTAACCCTCCTTCTCCATTCCCCCCTCAGTCCCCATCCACCCCTCTACCTGTTCTCCCCCTCAGTCCCCAACCACCCCTCTACCCACCCCCCCTCAGTCCCCATCCAACCCCCCTACCCATCCCCCCCTCAGTCCCCATCCCCCCTCTACCCACCCCCCCTCAGTCCCCATCCAACCCACCTACCCATCTCCTGCTCAGTCCCCATCCAACCCCCCCCCTACCCATCTCCCCTCAGTCCACATCCAACCCCCCCCCTACCAATCCCCCATCCTCAGTCCCCATCCCCACCCCCCTCAGTCCCCAACCACCTCCTTACCCATTCCCCCCACAGTCCCCATCCACCCCCTACCCACCCCCTCAGTCCCCATCCACCCCTCTACCCACCCCCCTCAGTCCCCATCCACTCCTCTACCCACCCCCCCTCAGTCCCCATCCACCCCTCTACCCACCCCCCCCCTCAGTCCCCATTCACCATTCTACCCACCCCCCTCAGTCCTCATTCACCCCTCTACCCAACCCCCGTCAGTCCCCACCCCCACCCCCTCAGTCCCCATCCACCCCTCTACCAACCCCCCGTCAGTCCCCACCCCCACCCCCCCCCTCAGTCCCCATCCACCCCTCTACCCACCCCCTCAGTCCCCATCCACCCTTCTACCCATTCTCCCCCTCAGCCCCCCCCTCAGTCCCCCCCCCCCCAGTCCTGATCTACCCCCACCCCCCCCTCAGCCCTGATCCACACCCCTACCCATGTGAAAAATCTAACCAGAAGTCATGTGTAAAAGTTTGAAAAAAAAACTCTGTTCTTGTCAAAAGTTTGAAAACGTGTTGTTCCACTTTGCAAATACACTGTAATGAACGAGGTAAAAAAATGGGTTAATGTCAACGTATAGTGACCCGTGAACAGGAAGAATGGTGTTGAGCTGGGAAAAGGGGTCTTACTGTATATATATATATATAGACCTGTCAGATCTGTTCAACCTCACTGGCCTGATCACGTCACGATGAGTGGAAAAACACACTGACCTTATTCACTGCCACCCACAGACCCGCGGACCAGCCTGGAACGAATTATAGAAACTTCCTCCAGAAAGAAAGAAAGTGGCCGTGTAACAAGAACAAGGTGTCCGAGCCTGAACCAGCCTCAAATGAGGGTTGATATTAGAAGAAGCAGCGGAGAGGGATCCCTGAGATACATGGGTATGTGCTCAAGTCAAAGGGCAAATCCGGGAGGCAGTTGTTTTACGTGTTTCACTCACAATCAGGGATTGAGGATTTATTAAAAACCGACGTTGATCCCTGGAAGGAATCCCACCCAGGCCAACATGTTTATAATACTAATCTTCATCCACTTGTTTCTCGAACAAATGGCACCCTATTCCCTACATAGTGCACTACTTCTGACCAGAGCCCTATAGGCCCTATGGACCCCCGGGTCTAAAGAAGTGGCAGTATAAAATGAATAGGGTTTCATTTGTGACACAACCTCACAACAGGGCTGGTTGCTGGAGGTGAATGTCAAGATAAGTTCATCAATAAGCAGCTGAGTGTTTTTCAACTCTGTCAGAAGTCATTGTGGTTTTGGGGCTCTAAGAGAGATGACTCTATCGTGGCCTGTACTTCAGGTGAGACTATGTTGGGTTTTTTGGTTTCCGGACGAGCCTCCAATTACTGCTCTTCTATCTTTCTGCTTCTACTGTGAGGGACGGATGACTGTAAGATGCAGAAGTTTGTCTGTGCGTAGGTGGTGGGTGTTGACAGTCCAGGGCTTGAAGAGGCTCAGCCTAACAGCATCGTTCCCTCTTGAGGTATCCGCTGTCTAACTCTGCCTTGACGACAGGAGACACTAAGCTTCCAGCTCTTTCTCTGCTGCTGCTGTAGTTGTATATCGCCGTCCAGAATCAGCCTGGACATCAGAGAACGCTCTTGAAGGTGGTTCCAAGGCCTTGTTATCCTGGGGGTGGGGGGGGGGTGGGGCGTGCTGCTGGGGGGGGATGGATCTGGTGGTGCTAAGGAGAGCCCAACGCCTTCTCCCTGAACGTTACACAACAAGTTATGTATTGCGTCCCTAATGACACCCTGTGGGTCCTGGTCAAAAGTAATAGTACTCTATAAAGGGAATAGGGAGCATGTTGGGACACTGACTTAGAGGCCCTAGCTCTGTTCAAGGTCTCATATCAGAGGCAATCATAAAGAGGAGACGGTCCCTCTGTTCTGTGTCCGTGGCTGGCTAACAGGCTAACAGGCTAACAGGCTAACAGGCTAACAGGCTAACAGGCTAACAGGCTAACAGCAGAGGCCCTGTGGTGTGTGTGTGTGTGTGTGTGTGTGTGCGTGCGTGTGTGTGCGTGCGTGTGTGTGCGTGCGTGTGTGTGCATGCGTGCGCATGTGTGTGTGCGAGTGTACGTGTGTGCGTGCGTGCGTGTGTGCGTGTGTGTGTGTGTGTGTGTGCGCGCGTGTGTGCGCGCGTGTGTGTGTGTGTGTGTGTGTGTGTGTGTGTGTGTGTGTGTGTGTGTGTGTGTGTGTGTGCGTGTGCGTGCGTGTGCGTGTGCGTGTGTGTGTGTGTGCGGGGTGTAAGAAGCCGGGGAAACCCCAGGCTACCTCCTTAATGTTGGACTCACTGACTGAGTCACCGTGGCCCCGACACACACAAGAGGACAGACAGACAGAGAGAGGGGATGTGGGGCCGTGGCCTGCAACACACAAGAGGACAGACAGAGAGAGGGGATGTGGAGCAGTGGCCTGCAACACACAAGAGGACAGACAGAGAGAGAGGATGTGGAGCAGTGGCCTGCAACACACAAGAGGACAGACAGAGAGAGGGGATGTGGAGCAGTGGCCTGCAACACACAAGAGGACAGACAGAGAGAGGGGATGTGGAGCAGTGGCCTGCAACACACAAGAGGACAGACAGACAGAGGGAATGTGGAGCAGTGCCCTGACTGATGGATGAGACTCCGGCTCTGCAACTCACTGTTTGACAGCTGATACACTGTCCGTGAGAGGCTTGCACAGCGAGGCACGTAGTGAACGTTGTTAGGGAATAACTAGATGTTGTAATGCCATCACTACCGAGTGCTACGGCACTGAGCTAACGAAGACTGGTGAAACGTGTCTCGTCTTATGTCCTGTTACATTATGCTGTTATGAAATGGCCCTGTGTTACAGTGTCTCCTGGACCGCTCGTCAGTTAACGTCTGTGTCTGTTAGCCTACATGGGTATAGTTATCAAATCAATTCAATTCAAGGGGCTTTTTTTGGCATGGGGGAAACATATGTTAATATTGCCGAAGCAAGTGAGGTAGATAATATACAAATAGTGAAATAAACAATAAAAAATTGTTCCAAAAGAATAAAGACGTTTCAAATGTGTCTTTAAACTCAATTATAAACCAGATTGTAGGACAGACTGTGATTTTAAAATCTTAACATCCTTTTTAACCAGACAAGTATTATAGTGATTCTATTGATGCATTTTTAAAGCGACAAAATGAAGGATTGGCCAGGACCATGGAAAACCAAAAGGAAAGGCCTGGTCCTTAATAAATAGTAGTGAACCACAAAACAGACGGACATGGCGTTAAGGAAACGATAAGGAAATGGGGCCAGAGCTTTCTGTTTCAAAGAACTCTACCATAACACGTTGTTGGCAGGCAGGAAGACTTGGCTGTGCAACGCCACCCGGTGAACATGCCAAATACTGTTAAGACCAAAGGAATATAAAACACAACCATCAGTGAGGAATCCTCACGATTCCAGATTATTCATGTTCAATCTCTAACAGCACAAAGCAGAGAGGCTCAACTAATCTCCAACATACATCCAACATCCCCCTCTTCACATCCAATCTCACGCCTCTCCACAGGACATCTTACTGTAAACATATATTCTAGATGGACAGCTTGTTGTAAAACATATATTCTAGATGGACAGCTTGTTGTAAAACATATATTCTAGATGGACAGCTTGTTGTAAAACATATATTCTAGATGGACAGCTTGTTGTAAAACATATATTCTAGATGGACAGCTTGTTGTAAACATATATTTTAGATGGACAGCTTGCTGTAAACTGATATTCTAGATGGACAGCTTGTTGTAAACATATATTCCAGATGGACAGCTTGTTGTAAACAGATATTCTAGATGGACAGCTTGTTGTAAACATATTCTAGATGGACAGCTTGTTGTAAACATATATTCTAGATGGACAGGTTGTTGTAAACATATATTTTAGATGGACAGCTTGTTGTAAACATATATTTTAGATGGACAGCTTGCTGTAAACTGATATTCTAGATGGACAGCTTGTTGTAAACATATATTCTAGATGGACAGCTTGTTGTAAACATATTCTAGATGGACAGCTTGTTATAAACATATATTCTAGATAGACAGCTTGTTGTAAACAGATATTCTAGATGGACAGCTTGTTATAAACATATATTCTAGATAGACAGCTTGTTGTAAACAGATATTCTAGATGGACAGCTTGTTGTAAACATATTCTAGATGGACAGCTTGTTGTAAACATATATTCTAGATAGACAGCTTGTTGTAAACAGATATTCTAGATGGACAGCTTGTTGTAAACATATTCTAGATGGACAGCTTGTTGTAAATGGATATTCTAGATGGACAGCTTGTTGTAAACTGATATTCTAGATGGACAGCTTGTTTTTAATGGATGTTCTAGATGGACAGCTTGTTTTAAATGAATGTTCTAGATGGACAGCTTGTTATAAATGGATGTTCTAGATGGACAGCTTGTTGTAAACATATACTTTAGATGGACAGCTTGCTGTAAACTGATATTCTAGATGGACAGCTTGTTGTAAACAGATATTCTAGATTGACAGCTTGTTGTAAACGGATATTCTAGATGGACAGCTTGTTGTAAACAGATTTTCTAGATGGACAGTTTGATGTAAATGGATATTCTAGATGGACAGATTGTTGTAAATGGATATTCTAGATGGACAGCTTGTTGTAAATGGATATTCTAGATGGACAGATTGTTGTAAATGGATATTCTAGAGCGACAGCTTGTTGTAAATGGATATTCTAGATGGACAGATTGTTGTAAATGGATATTCTAGAGCGACAGCTTGTTGTAAATGGATATTCTAGATGGACATCTTGTTTTAAATGGATATTCTAGATGGACATTGTCACGCCCTGGTCGAAGTATATTGTGTTTGTCTTCTTTTATTTGGTCAGGCCAGGGTGTGACATGGTTTTATTGTGGTGTGTTTTGTCTTGGGGTTTTGTTAGGTATCGGGTGTGTGGTTTAGTGGGGGTGTCTAGCATAATCTATGGCTGTCTAGAGTGGTTCTCAATCAGAGGCAGGTGTTTATCGTTGTCTCTGATTGGGAACCATATTTAGGCAGCCATATTCTTTGAGTGTTTCGTGGGTGATTGTTCCTGTCTCTGTGTTTATTGTCACCAGATAGGCTGTATAGGTTTTCACACATTTATTGTTTTTGTTTAGTTATTTCATGTCTAGTTCATTTTATTAAAGAACATGAATAACCACCGCTGCATTTTGGTCCGCTTCTCTTCCACCAGACGAAAGCCGTTACAGACATCTTGTCTTTTATAAAGACTATGCTTAGCTTCTTTGTTTTTCCTTCATTATTTTTGTTTTTATGATATTTCCCAGCCAGCTGGCTGCGGCAGACAGAAGAGGGGAAATAAGCTCCTTGTGTGTGTGTGTGTGTGTGTGTGTGTGTGTGTGTGTGTGTGTGTGTGTGTGTGTGTGTGTGTGTGTGTGTGTGTGTGTGTGTGTGTGTGTGTGTGTGTGTGTGTGTGTGTGTGTGTGTGTTGTCGTGGCATTTTGCTTTCCACCAGGGCTGAGTGGGATCATTATGGGATGTTCATGAGGCTTCCACCGCTAATTGGTCTTCCCCCTGAACACAGAAAGACTCTTGAAAAATATGACTGCAGGCGATAGAAACCTAATTAGGAAGTTTGCCACTAAAGAGGAGCTCAGATCTGGAGATGAAGCTGGCTGGTAGTGCAATAGGCCAGACAAACTAAAACAGGGAAACCCTCACAATGGTGTTTAAACACATATAGTTTAAACAGACGTTATCTTAAACACTTGAATGGTATTTGTTAACAGTATTGGATTATAGGGATTTAGCCTGAGCTGCTGTAAGTTGGTTTTCTGCTGGTGATATTGAGCCATTTACATTCTATAAATGTCATGCAGAAAATCCTTTAATGCCTCTTTATTCCGTTTGATATAATTGGTTCGTTTCATTTGAAATTCCCAATGTCTTCTTCTATCCTGCAGCAGTGATTTATACTAATATAGCCTTTATTACTGTGTATTCATGCAATCCCAACAAAGAACGAGGCACTACTTGAATTGTTTTGTATAAATAGACAGTCTATGATATTTGTTCAGTAATGGAAATATAGCATCATTCAAAGTAGGAGAATTCAACACGTGATCCGGGAATTATTTTTCCCTATCAGTATGTATGGTACAAAAGCATCTCTGTTCTCCACGACTTTACCATCTTTAATGTCAAACTGACCTTTGCAAGAAAGGTTTTATTTTTGGGGGGGATTCGACATTATCGTCTGTCACCAACATACATTTTCTTATTGTTCGCAGTTAGAAGCTGTTTCTTTTCTGTTTTGTGTTTGATCTTCAGGAAATGAAGATGTGTTCAGGGAGAAGAAGAGCATAAAAGGTTAACCTTTGTCCTGTTCCTGGTCTCTACCTTAATAAAAAAAACACATTACTGATTTCCAACATGGGGAATGAAGTTTGAAAAACAATCGTTCAATACAATTATGTCCAAAAAATGTATTTGATGAGCTATCGCAGTGCTCAGAACTGTCTAATTCTGCTCTTGTCTGAGAGACAAGAGTTAAAATCCAGACCAAAATATTAAGTTGAAATTCACATTACGAGTCAAGGTATGTGACTAGTTCATTTCCTATGTTCAGTTTGGGTGGCGACATACGTCTAGTTTTGGTATCCAGGCCTGTCACAACGTTTTATTAGCTAAATCTTAGTGCCTGTCACAATAGGGGCTCAGTAGTGTAAATCAAATACATCTCATTAATAATGTAAGGTGACGCTAGCAGAGGGTAGCACGGCCCTGGGAGCACTGAAGGATACCATAGTGAGAGTGACAGTGGACAAGAGAGGCCCTCTGAAGGGTCCTGGCGTGGCCCTCCCTGCTACGCTCAACTGGAGCCTTTGTTGGTCACCCCTTCACTGTGGACCATACATGGTGGATTGGGGAGGGCTGGGTGGGCTTGGGATGGAATGGGGAGGGGGAGGGCTGGATGGGCTTGGGTTGGAATAGCTAGGGTGGAGGGGGAGGGCTGGGTGTGCTTGGGATGGAATGGCTAAGGGGAGGGAGGGAGGGAGGGAGTTGAGATGGGGGGAAGGGGGAAGGAGGGTTTGATCCCAAGTCAGGTCTAGCTGGCTGGGACCTGCTGGGACAGTGGACCTCAGCATCCAGCCTCCTCCATTCTGACAGAACAAGTGTTACGTGAGATGTGAAGGGTGGCGCTGGTCCATCTCAAGAACCCTGGATCAGGTGTTCCTCGTCAACCTGGCCCTCGGCTGCAGTGGAGCGTGTGTGTGTGTGTGTGTGTGTGTGTGTGTGTGTGTATGGCCCTCTCCCATCCCCCCTAACCCTGTGAGCAGTGGAGGCTCCCCAGAGGCGGAAGGGGTTTAAAAACGTTCTCCTTTTTAGATAAAACTATACTAAATATATTCACACGACCAAATACCTGTTTAAAACACACTCTCTTGCGATGAATGTCTACAGTAACCTCAACAGCACTCTGTAGGTTAGCGCTATGGTGTAGCCGGAGGACAGCTAGCTTCCGTCCTCCTCTGGGTACGTTGACTTCAGTAAAAAACTTAGGAGGAGGACGTCCTCCAACCTATCAGAACTCGTGCAGTATGAACGAACATCTTGTCCATCCAATCAAAGGATCAGAGATATAATTTCGTACTGAAAACATAAGTTACAGTTAGCTAGCACTGCAGTGTATAAAACGTAGAGAGTAGTTGACTCACAGAGAAAGACAATTAATTGAATTCAAAAATCCTGAACTAATTGCAGCTAATTCATTCTACTCAACAACCTGACTCAAACAGAGTGGAATGCTATGTATGTTAGCTGTGCAACACTGCATCTCTTCCATGTCAAAGTCAACTTTTGGTTTTATGAATCTATTGCCCCCTGGGGCCCGCCGGTGTACCTACTAAACTGCTAGCTGTACGCTGTACTGCGTGATTGTACACATGGATTGCATTGTAGGTAAACTAACACGTTAGTTCTTATTTGTTTGACTGTAACGTTAATATGGTGACGATGATGTATGCTAGTTAGCAGTTAAGGTATAAAGGTTTGGCTTGGAAAGGTTTTTTTTGTGCCTGGTTACAGACAGCAGATGTGTTGTGCACTGTGAGAAGTGAGGTGAGAAGAGGAGAGCGTGTAGATGTGAGAAGGAATTATATGTCTACTACTGTCGTGTCTTTGGCTATTTCGAATTAAGTGATATGACATGCTATTCTATAAAATAATTTCTCCGTAATTAATATTACCTGATTGAGCTAATCATGTAAATGTAATTAACTAGAGAGTCGGGGCACCACAAAATAATATTTATAGAGCTGTTATCTTCCGAATAAACTCTTAAAGACCTAGTAATATTTTACATCCATACCAGTCAATATCAATCGTCACCTCAATTCAGTCTCATCTGAAAGTTGTAAATTATTTTATCTGTAAGAACCCTGGCCAACAAGTTGAATCAGCAATACACAATTGGGTTTAATTATTTATTTACTAAATACCTAACTAATCACACAGAATTACATATTTCAAAGAATGAATCATACCTTGATTACAAATGACGTCATAAAGGAAAACGTCCCTAGTGGGCGGAACAGATATGACAGCTTGTTACACAAAGGAAAAGGGGCTGGGTTTAGTGAAATAGCAGGAAGACTGAGGAACAAAGGGAAGAAGCTGTGCTATTGTAAATACAGAATCTGATGCATTCTAAATTACCGCCCATTTGGAAAAGGAAAATGCAATAAATATTTACTCTGAGCTACGCTTCAGTAGGTTGGTGGTAGATGGAAGACCGTTTTGCCAAACTGAGTCCTTTGTCCTTTGAAGAATGTCTCTGGTGGTCAATTGGATAAGATGTAGTAACATTGTTGGGTGATAGAAGGGATACTCTGCCTGTTCCTTCCTAACCTGCGTTTGCAGCTGCTGTTGCTAACTCAACGGCTAGGAGGTATCACTTCTGTAGT
>NC_088235.1:10363970-10381470 GCF_036934945.1 Oncorhynchus masou masou
TTCCCACAATAATAGCTGGTGAAATAGATACTTGATTTATGGCTGTTGATGGAAGGAAAGTAGTGGTGGGGGTTTATATATATTTTTTAAATGGGTTGAATTTGAAATTGTCTGATAGGAGAATGTGAAGTGAAGTCTTCAGGGATATCTGGGACTTCTGGTGGCAGCCATTACTGTACCACAGAGAAAGAGAGAGGAGATTTGCTATTCTGTAGCCGACCAAACGCAACCTCGGGGACGAAGCTTGCAGTCACACAGTGACTCTTCCAAGAGTTAAAACCTTTCTCTTGTTTGCTCCTGACAAGAGCCGTCTGAAAAACACTCATCTCCTATCGTGACATTTGTAGACTCCCGGGAGAGGCCTTGATGCCATACCTGGTTTAGAGTATTAGCTTGAACTCACTGGTGCAGAGGCTAATTATTCATTTCTCCTGCCGACACATCTTTTTAGCTCGACAAGGCTGAGACATTAGAGAGAGGGACCGTGGTGGAGCAGGGAGATGGCCTAGGCATGGCTGAAACATTAGAGAGAGGGACTGTGGTGGAGCAGAGAGATGGCCCAGACAAGGCTGAGACATTAGAGAGAGGGACCGTGGTGGAGCAGAGAGATGGCCCAGACAAGGCTGAGACATTAGAGAGAGGGACCGTGGTGGAGCAGGGAGATGGCCCAGACAAGGCTGAGACATTAGAGAGAGGGACCGTGGTGGAGCAGGGAGATGGCCCAGACAAGGCTGAGACATTAGAGAGAGGGACCGTGGTGGAGCAGGGAGATGGCCCAGGCATGGCTGAAACATTAGAGAGAGGGACTGTGGTGGAGCAGGGAGATGGCCCAGACAAGGCTGAGACATTAGAGAGAGGGACCGTGGAGGAGCAGGGAGATGGCCTAGGCAAGGATGAGACATTAGAGAGAGGGACCGTGGTGGAGCATGGAGATGGCCCAGGCATGGCTGAAACATTAGAGAGAGGGACTGTGGTGGAGCAGGGAGATGGCCCAGGCATGGCTGAGACATTAGAGAGAGGGACCGTGGAGGAGCAGGGAGATGGCCTAGGCAAGGATGAGACATTAGAGAGAGGGACCGTGGTGGAGCAGGGAGATGGCCCAGGCAAGGATGAGACATTAGAGAGAGGGACCGTGGTGGAGCAGGGAGATGGCCCAGGCATGGCTGAGACATTAGAGAGAGGGACCGTGGTGGAGCAGGGAGATGGCCCAGGCATGGCTGAGACAGTAGAGAGAGGGACCGTGGTGGAGCAGGGAGATGGCCCAGGCAAGGATGAGATATTAGAGAGAGGGACCGTGGTGGAGCAGGGAGATGGCCTAGGCAAGGATGAGACATTAGAGAGAGGGACCGTGGTGGAGCAGGGAGATGGCCCAGACAAGGCTGAGACATTAGAGAGAGGGACCGTGGTGGAGCAGGGAGATGGCCCAGACAAGGTTGAGACATTAGAGAGAGGGACCGTGGTGGAGCAGGGAGATGGCCCAGACAAGGCTGAGACATTAGAGAGAGGGACCGTGGTGGAGCAGGGAGATGGCCTAGGCAAGGCTGAGACATTAGAGAGAGGGACCGTGGTGGAGCAGGGAGATGGCCTAGGCAAGGATGAGACATTAGACAGAGGGACCGTGGTGGAGCAGGGAGATGGCCCAGACAAGGCTGAGACATTAGAGAGAGGGACCGTGGTGGAGCAGGGAGACGGCCCAGAAAAGGCTGAGACATTAGAGAGAGGGACCGTGGTGGAGCAGGGAGATGGCCCAGACAAGGCTGAGACATTAGAGAGAGGGACCGTGGTGGAGCAGGGAGATGGCCCAGACAAGGCTGAGACATTAGAGAGAGGGACCATGGTGGAGCAGGGAGATGGCCCAGGCAAGGTTGAGACATTAGAGAGAGGGACAGTGGTGGAGCAGGGAGATGGCCCAGGCAAGGTTGAGACATTAGAGAGAGGGACAGTGGTGGAGCAGAGAGATGGCCCAGACAAGGCTGAGACATTAGAGAGAGGGACCATGGTGGAGCAGAGAGATGGCCTAGACAAGGCTGAGACATTAGAGAGAGGGACCGTGGTGGAGCAGGGAGATGGCCCAGACAAGGCTGAGACATTAGAGAGAGGGACCGTGGTGGAGCAGGGAGATGGCCCAGGCATGGCTGAGACATTAGAGAGAGGGACCGTGGTGGAGCAGGGAGATGGCCCAGGCAAGGATGAGACATTAGAGAGGGGGACCGTGGTGGAGCAGGGAGATGACCCAGACAAGGCTGAGACATTAGAGAGAGGGACCGTGGTGGAGCAGGGAGATGGCCCAGACAAGGCTGAGACATTAGAGAGAGGGACCGTGGTGGAGCAGGGAGATGGCCCAGACAAGGCTGAGACATTAGAGAGAGGGACCGTGGAGGAGCAGAGAGATGGCCCAGACAAGGCTGAGACATTAGAGAGAGGGACCGTGGTGGAGCAGGGAGATGGCCCAGACAAGGCTGAGACATTAGAGAGGGACCGTGGTGGAGCAGGGAGATGGCCCAGGCAACACTGAGACATTAGAGAGAGGGACCTTGGTGGAGCAGGGAGATGGCCCAGACAAGGCTGAGACATTAAAGAGAGGGACCGTGGTGGAGCAGGGAGATGGCCCAGACAAGGCTGAGACATTAGAGAGAGGGACCTTGGTGGAGCAGGGAGATGGCCCAGGCAATGCTGAGACATTAGAGAGAGGGACCGTGGTGGAGCAGGGAGATGGCCCAGACAAGGCTGAGACATTAAAGAGAGGGACCGTGGTGGAGCAGGGAGATGGCCCAGACAAGGCTGAGACATTAGAGAGAGGGACCGTGGTGGAGCAGGGAGATGGCCCAGACAAGGCTGAGACATTAGAGAGAGTGACCGTGGTGGAGCAGGGAGATGGCCCAGACAAGGCTGAGACATTAGAGAGAGGGACCGTGGTGGAGCAGGGAGATGGCCCAGACAAGGATGAGACATTAGAGAGAGGGACCGTGGTGGAGCAGAGAGATGGCCCAGACAAGGATGAGACATTAGAGAGAGGGACCGTGGTGGAGCAGGGAGATGGCCCAGACAAGGCTGAGACATTAGAGAGAGGGACCGTGGTGGAGCAGAGAGATGGCCCAGACAAGGATGAGACATTAGAGAGAGGGACCGTGGTGGAGCAGAGAGATGGCCCAGACAAGGATGAGACATTAGAGAGAGGGACCGTGGTGGAGCAGAGAGATGGCCCAGACAATGCTGAGACATTAGAGAGAGGGACCGTGGTGGAGCAGGGAGATGGCCCAGACAAGGCTGAGACATTAGAGAGAGGGACCGTGGTGGAGCAGGGAGATGGCCCAGACAAGGCTGAGACATTAGAGAGAGGGACCGTGGTGGAGCAGAGAGATGGCCCAGACAAGGATGAGACATTAGAGAGAGGGACCGTGGTGGAGCAGGGAGATGGCCCAGACAAGGCTGAGACATTAGAGAGAGGGACCGTGGTGGAGCAGAGAGATGGCCCAGACAAGGATGAGACATTAGAGAGAGGGACCGTGGTGGAGCAGAGAGATGGCCCAGACAAGGATGAGACATTAGAGAGAGGGACCGTGGTGGAGCAGAGAGATGGCCCAGACAATGCTGAGACATTAGAGAGAGGGACCGTGGTGGAGCAGAGAGATGGCCCAGACAAGGCTGAGACATTAGAGAGAGGGACCGTGGTGGAGCAGAGAGATGGCCCAGACAAGGCTGAGACATTAGAGAGGGACCGTGGTGGAGCAGGGAGATGGCCTAGGCAAGGATGAGACATTAGAGAGAGGGACCGTGGTGGAGCAGGGAGATGGCCCAGGCAAGGATGAGACATTACAGAGAGGGACCGTGGTGGAGCAGGGAGATGGCCCAGACAAGGTTGAGACATTAGAGAGAGGGACCGTGGTGGAGCAGGGAGATGGCCCAGACAAGGCTGATACATTAGAGAGAGGGACCGTGGTGGAGCAGGGAGATGGCCCAGACAATGCTGATACATTAGAGAGAGGGACCGTGGAGGAGCAGGGAGATGGCCTAGGCAAGGCTGAGACAGAGAGAGGGACCGTGGTGGAGCAGAGAGATGGCCCAGACAAGGCTGAGACAGAGAGAGGGACCGTGGTGGAGCAGGGAGATGGCCCAGACAAGGCTGAGACATTAGAGAGAGGGACCGTGGTGGAGCAGGGAGATGGCCCAGACAAGGCTGAGACATTAGAGAGAGGGACCGTGGTGGAGCAGAGAGATGGCCCAGACAAGGCTGAGACAGAGAGAGGGACCGTGGTGGAGCAGGGAGATGACCCAGACAAGGCTGAGACATTAGAGAGAGGGACCGTGGTGGAGCAGGGAGATGGCCAAGACAAGGCTGAGACATTAGAGAGAGGGACCGTGGTGGAGCAGGGAGATGGCCCAGACAAGGCTGAGACATTAGAGAGAGGGACCGTGGTGGAGCAGGGAGATGACCCAGACAAGGCTGAGACATTAGAGAGAGGGACCGTGGTGGAGCAGGGAGATGGCCCAGACAAGGCTGAGACATTAGAGAGAGGGACCGTGGTGGAGCAGGGAGATGACCCAGACAAGGCTGAGACATTAGAGAGAGGGACCGTGGTGGAGCAGGGAGATGGCCCAGACAAGGCTGAGACATTAGAGAGAGGGACCGTGGTGGAGCAGGGAGATGACCCAGACAAGGCTGAGACATTAGAGAGAGGGACCGTGGTGGAGCAGGGAGATGGCCCAGACAAGGCTGAGACATTAGAGAGAGGGACCGTGGTGGAGCAGGGAGATGACCCAGACAAGGCTGAGACATTAGAGAGAGGGACCGTGGTGGAGCAGGGAGATGGCCCAGACAAGGCTGAGACATTAGAGAGAGGGACCGTGGTGGAGCAGAGAGATGGCCCAGACAAGGCTGAGACATTAGAGAGAGGGACCGTGGTGGAGCAGGGAGATGGCCCAGACAAGGCTGAGACATTAGAGAGAGGGACCGTGGTGGAGCAGAGAGATGGCCCAGACAAGGCTGAGACATTAGAGAGAGGGACCGTGGTGGAGCAGGGAGATGGCCCAGGCATGGCTGAGACATTAGAGAGGGACCGTGGTGGAGCAGAGAGATGGCCCAGGCATGGCTGAGACATTAGAGAGGGACCGTGGTGGAGCAGAGAGATGGCCCAGACAAGGCTGAGACATTAGAGAGAGGGACCGTGGTGGAGCAGAGAGATGGCCCAGACAAGGCTGAGACATTAGAGAGAGGGACCGTGGTGGAGCAGGGAGATGGCCCAGACAAGGCTGAGACATTAGAGAGAGGGACCGTGGTGGAGCAGGGAGATGGCCCAGACAATGCTGAGACATTAGAGAGAGGGACCGTGGTGGAGCAGGGAGATGGCCCAGACAAGGCTGAGACATTAGAGAGAGGGACCGTGGTGGAGCAGAGAGATGGCCCAGACAATGCTGAGACATTAGAGAGAGGGACCGTGGTGGAGCAGAGAGATGGCCCAGACAAGGCTGAGACATTAGAGAGAGGGACCGTGGTGGAGCAGGGAGATGGCCCAGGCAATGCTGAGACATTAGAGAGGGACCGTGGTGGAGCAGGGAGATGGCCCAGACAAGGCTGAGACATTAGAGAGAGGGACCGTGGTGGAGCAGGGAGATGGCCCAGACAATGCTGAGACATTAGAGAGAGGGACCGTGGTGGAGCAGGGAGATGGCCCAGACAAGGCTGAGACATTAGAGAGAGGGACCGTGGTGGAGCAGAGAGATGGCCCAGACAATGCTGAGACATTAGAGAGAGGGACCGTGGTGGAGCAGAGAGATGGCCCAGACAAGGCTGAGACATTAGAGAGAGGGACCGTGGTGGAGCAGGGAGATGGCCCAGGCAATGCTGAGACATTAGAGAGGGACCGTGGTGGAGCAGGGAGATGGCCCAGACAAGGCTGAGACATTAGAGAGAGGGACCGTGGTGGAGCAGGGAGATGGCCTAGGCAAGGATGAGACATTAGAGAGAGGGACCGTGGTGGAGCAGGGAGATGGCCCAGACAAGGCTGAGACATTAGAGAGAGGGACCGTGGTGGAGCAGGGAGATGGCCCAGACAAGGCTGAGACATTAGAGAGAGGGACCGTGGTGGAGCACGGATGCAGGGAATTGGCCCAGGCAGGAGCCAGGCAGGATTGGCGGAGCAGGAGAGTGTGAAAGCATCGGGCTGCGTGCTGCCTCCCTTCTCCTCTGGTTTGGCTGCCCTGCCTCTGTCGACTGGCTGTGTCCCTCGCCAAGCCCCTCGCCAAACCCCAGCCCCGCTCACAAACCAAATGATCAGTCGCTGGAACAATGTCTTGCCCCTCGGGCTCTGACCTCCACTTGTAAGCTTCTCTGAAGTATATGTCTTTGCAACAAAGAGAGAAAGAGAGGGAGGAAAAAAATTAAGAGGTAGGTAGGGAGTGAAATATAAAGAGAGAGAGAGAGGGGGAGAGAGGGAGGGGGAGAGAGGGAGAGGCAGGGAGAGGTTATGAAAGAGAAAGAAAAATAAGATTATAACAGAGAGAGAGGGGGAAGAGAGAGAGAGAGAGGGAGAGATTATGAAAGAGAAAGAAAAATAAGATTATAAGAGAGAGAGAGCAGAGAGAGAGAAAAAGAGGGAAATAGAAAGAGAGAGAGAGAGGGAGAGGGACAGAGAGAGAGAGAGAGAGAGAGAGAGAGAGAGGGGGAGAGAGAGAGAGAGAGAGAGAGAGAGAGAGAGGGGGAGAGAGGGAGGGGGAGAGAGGCAGAGGCAGGGAGAGGTTATGAAAGAGAAAGAATAATAAGATTATAACAGAGAGAGAGGGCAGAGAGAGAGAAAAAGAGAGAAAGAGAGAGAGAGAGAGAGAGAGAGAGAGAGAGAGAGAGAGAGAGAGAGAGAGAGAGAGAGAGAAAGAGAGAGAGAATGAAAGAGAATGAAAGAGAGAGAAAGAAAAAAGAGAGAAAGAGAGAAAATCGAAAATGAAATTGAAGACAGAAGACAAGATACAGGGAGAAGCGACAGTGGTCTCTCCTAACAGACAAGGCCACATGTCAGCCAGACTAACAGTGGTAAACCATCAGGGGTTACCGTGTGGAAAATGACCCAACAGTCAGGAGCAGTGCTATTGGATTTTGCAGTCATACCCTCGTGGCTCTCAAATAAGTATAAATTACACAACTTGTCCAAACCCTTCGCATTTATTTTAATTGAACCTTGAATGCACCAAAATGAAAGCTCACAATAGTTGTGGAAACAGTGAGAGTTTTTCTCATTTTCACCTGCACGTTCAGCCTACATTCGTTAACTAATTACTTGTCCAATGACTGAATCGTACACCACCTAAATACAATTATTAAATTGTTCTTTGATATTTTATCTCCCCCCAAAAAATGTGCAGGTCCTAAAACGGGAGTTAGGTTACTCAGATAAAAACCACAATGTCTGTTATTGGATGAATTAAATGTATTTTTTTTTTTTACTAGCCAGTCCTGGAGTCCTATTGGTCTGGAGGTCTGGAGAGAATTGGTGACCCGTGTCAAGTTTTTCTCCCAGCTCTCTCAAGGTCCAGTCAGTTTGAGTGGCAAAGCCTTGACAAAGACCCTCAGCAGCAGAAAAAAATATTAAGAAAAAAAGGCAGTCGGTCTGGTGGAGGGGTGGAGGGGTGGAGGGGCGGAGGGGTGGAGGGGCGGAGGGGCGGAGGGGTGGAGGGGTGGAGGGGCTGGCTGGCTGGGTGTCCAGACCTGAAGTCAATCAGTCAGGCAGTCAGTCATGCACTTCCTCAATCACTTCCCATTTACCCGGCCAGTCCAAGGCCTGCTCGCCTTCTGTCCATCACCATCATGCCTACTTCTCTGACCTGCCACAGCTCTCCTCTATTTATCCTCCTCCTACGGATGGTCGGACCAACGGAGGCTGAGTTGAGGAAAGGAGAAGCCACACACACAAACACAGATACAGGCACGGACACACACACACACACACACACACACACACACACACACACACACACACACACACACACACACACACACACACACACACACACACACACACACACACACACACACATATACAGGCACGGACACACACACACACACACAGATACAGGCATGGACACACACACACACACACACACAGATACAGGCACGGACACACACACACACACACACACACACACACACACACACACACACACAGGTACAGGCACGGACACACACACACACACACACAGATACAGGCACGGACACACACACACACACACACAGATACAGGCACGGACACACACACACACGCACACAGATACAGGCACGGACACACACACACACAGATACAGGCACGGACACACACACACACACACACACAGATACAGGCACGGACACACACACACACACACACACAGATAAAGGCAAGGACACACACACACACACAGATAAAGGCACGGACACACACACACACACACACACACACACAGATAAAGGCACGGACACACACACACACGCACACACACAGATAAAGGCACGGACACACACACACACACACACACACACAGACACAGGCACGGATACACACACATACACAAACACACACATAGATACATGCACGGACACACACACACAGATACAGACACACACACAGAGATGCTCTTCAGCCAACAGCAAAGTAATACTGTATCAGACCCATACATCACTGTATCAGACCCATACATCACTGGGATACTGTATCAGACCCATACATCACTGGGATACTGTATCAGACCCATACATCACTGCATCAGACCCATACATCACTGTAATACTGTATCAGACCCATACATCACTGGGATACTGTATCAGACCCATACATCACTGTATCAGACCCATACATCACTGGGATACTGTATTAGACCTATACATCACTGCATCAGACACATACATCACTGGGATACTATATCAGACCCGTACATCACTGGGATACTGTATCAGACCCATACATCACTGGGATACTGTATCAGACCCATACATCACTGGGATTCTGTATCAGACCCATACATCACTGGGATACTATATCAGACCCATACATCACTGCATCAGACCTATACATCACTGTAATACTATATCAGACCCATACATCACTGCATCAGACCTATACATCACTGGGATACTGTATCAGACCCATACATCACTGTAATACTGTATCAGACCCATACATCACTGTAATACTGTATCAGACCTATAAATCACTGTAATACTATATCAGACCCATACATCACTGGGATACTGTATCAGACCCATACATCACTGGGATACTGTATCAGACCTATACATCACTGGGATACTGTATCAGACCCATATATCACTGTATCAGACCCATACATCACTGTAATACTGTATCAGACCCATACATCACTGGGATACTGTATCAGACCCATACATCACTGTATCAGACCCATACATCACTGTAATACTGTATCAGACCCATACATCACTGTATCAGACCCATACATCACTGTGTCAGACCCATACATCACTGTATCGGACCTATACATCACTGTAATACTGTATCAGACCTATACATCACTGTAATACTGTATTAGACCCATACATCACTGTATCAGACCCATACATCACTGTGTCAGACCCATACATCACTGTATCAGACCCATACATCACTGTATCAGACCCATACATCACTGTATCAGACCCATACATCACTGGTATACTGTGTCAGACCCATACATCACTGTATCAGACCTATACATCACTGTAATACTGTATCAGACCCATACATCACTGGGATACTGTATCAGACCCATACATCACTGGGATACTGTATCAGACCTATAAATCACTGTATCAGACCCATACATCACTGTATCAGACCCATACATCGCTGGGATACTGTATCAGACCCATACATCACTGTAATACTGTATCAGACCCATACATCACTGTAATACTATATCAGACCCATACATCACTGTATCAGACCCATACATCACTGTAATACTGTATCAGACCCATACATCACTGTATCAGACCCATACATCACTGTATCAGACCCATACATCACTGTGTCAGACCCATACATCACTGTATCAGACCTATACATCACTGTAATACTGTATCAGACCCATACATCACTGTAATACTATATCAGACCCATACATCACTGTATCAGACCTATACATCACTGTAATACTGTATCAGACCCATACATCACTGGGATACTGTATCAGACCCATACATCACTGGGATACTGTATCAGACCCATACATCACTGGGATACTGTATCAGACCCATGCACCACTGTAATACTGTATCAGACCCATACATCACTTGGATACTATATCAGACCCATACATCACTGTGTCAGACCCATACATCACTGCATCAGACTCATACATCACTGTATCAGACCCATACATCACTGCATCAGACCCATACATCACTGGGATACTATATCAGACCTATACATCACTGGGATACTGTATCAGACCCATACATCACTGGGATACTATATCAGACCTATACATCACTGTAATACTGTATCAGACCCATACATCACTGTATCAGACCCATACATCACTGGGATACTATATCAGACCCATACATCACTGGTATACTGTATCAGACCCATACATCACTGGGATACTGTATCAGACCCATACATCACTGGGATATTGTATCAGACCCATACATCACTGCATCAGACCCATACATCACTGGGATACTGTATCAGACCCATACATCACTGGGATACTGTATCAGACCCATACATCACTGGGATACTATATCAGACCCATACATCACTGGGATACTATATCAGACCCATACATCACTGGGATACTATATCAGACCTATACATCACTGTAATACTGTATCAGACCCATACATCACTGCGTCAGACCCATATATCACTGGGATACTGCATCAGACCCATACATCACTGGGATACTATATCAGACCCATACATCACTGTAATACTGTATCAGACCCATACATCACTGTGTCAGACCCATACATCACTGGGATACTGCATCAGACCCATACATCACTGGGATACTGCATCATTTACATTTGCATTTAAGTCATTTAGCAGACGCTCTTATCCAGAGCGACTTACAAATTGGTGAATTCACCTTCTGACATCCAGTGGAACAGCCACTTTACAATAGTGCATCTAAATCATTAAGGGGGGGGGGTGAGAAGGATTACTTATCCTATCCTAGGTATTCCTTGAAGAGGTGGGGTTTCAGGTGTCTCCGGAAGGTGGTGATTGACTCCGCTGTCCTGGAGTCAATCAGACTCATACATCACTGGGATACTGTATCAGACCCATACATCACTGGGATACTATATCAGACCAATACATCACTGGGATACTGCATCAGACCCATGCATCAGACCCATACATCACTGGGATACTGTATCAGACCCATACATCACTGGGATACTGTATCAGACCCATACATCACTGGGATACTGCATCAGACCCATACATCACTGGGATACTGAGAAGTATCTAACTCTTCCCATGTAAAGAATGAAGATGGAAAGTAGGTACTTTACTGGGATACTGTATCAGACCCATACATCACTGCATCAGACCCATACATCACTGTATCAGACCCATACATAACTGTATCAGACCCATACATAACGGTATCAGACCCATACATCACTGCATCAGACCCATACATCACTGTATCAGACCCATACATAACTGTGATACTGTATCAGACCCATACATAACTGTATCAGACCCATACATCACTGTATCAGACCCATACATAACTGTATCAGACCCATACATCACTGTATCAGACCCATACATAACTGTATCAGACCCATACATCACTGGGATACTGAGAATGATCTAACTCTTCTAATGTAAAGACTGAAGATGGAAAGTAGGTACTTTATTTAAGACGCCCAGATCTGCTGAAATGGTGTTCATTCTCCTCTCAACCCCAAGGAGACCATTCCCTGTGTTCAGGTGATCTGAAATCTGAGATAGTAACCCAGAGGAACGTCAAAGACCAAAACCCTGACGAGACACACACCTGTCACTCATTAAACACCCCCAGACAACGGAATTATGAGAATTATTCCTCAGTTTGAAAAAAAAGTATAAAATATTCATTTTAATAAGGGCGTAAGATGATAATGAATTATATATATCCCATTGACGTATTTAAAAAAAAAGTCCTATATTATAATCTCATTTGCATGGGGAGACTGTGTGATGATGAGCCCAGTCCTCCGCTAGTCCTCTTTCATGAACAACCGAATCAGGATGTGTGTTTCTTTCTGTTCCCCCGGCAACACGACGGTGGCTCCTTGGTGTGTCTCATTAAAGTTTAACAGGAAGCCGTTTTAATTGTCAGTCTTTTGACAGGTTGATGGAGGCGAGGTGGAAATTAAGTTTTCTTCCTCCATGCATAATGCAATTTGGGAACCCATTGTTATTTTGGGAGGGAGCCACCGGTACGGTGAGGTGGTGAGGTACTGTTGAATACCGTCTAACATACATCTAACTTTGAATTTCTCCATACGTGGGGTGATTATAGTGGGCGTGATTTGATTAGAGCAGAAGCTTCAAAATCACCCAACTAGATACTATAGCCTAACCTAACATGGCCCTGAGCCGGTGTCCAGTTCAGATGAACGGCCTGCACATATCTCCGTTCTCTACTTTGTCAACTAAACAAGGATGTCCTCTTTGTCCTTTCTTAGTGTTTCTTATAGTAAGCAGCAACTCTCTGCTACGAGGAGTTTGTCATGGGGAGAGGAACAGACATGACTTGTATTTGCTCAACACTTTGACTTGGATTGAGGCTGTGATATCTCTCTCAGACTAGACTGGAGATGTGATATCTCTCTCAGACATGACTGGAGCTGTGATATCTCTCTCTGACTACACTGGGGCTGTGATATCCCTCTCAGTCTAGACTGGAGCTGTGATATCTCTATCAGACGAGACTGGAGCTGTGATATCTCTCTCAGACTAGACTGGAGCTGTGATATCTCTCTCAGTCTAGACTGGAGCTGTGATATCTCTCTCAGACTAGACTGGAGCTGTGATATCTCTCTCAGACTAGACTGGAGCTGTGATATCTCTCTCAGACTAGACTGGAGCTGTGATATCTCTCTCAGACTAGACTGGAGCTGTGATATCTCTCTCAGACTAGACTGGAGCTGTGATATCTCTCTCAGACTAGACTGGAGCTGTGATATCTCTCTCAGACGAGACTGGAGATGTGATATCTCCCTCAGAATGAAAAGGACCTGGGATATCTCTCTCAGACTAGACTGGAGCTGTGATATCTCTCTGACTAGACTGGGGCTGTTATATGTCTCTCTGACTAGACTGGGGCTGTCATGTCTCTCTCAGACTAGACTGGAGCTGTGATATCTCTCTCAGACTAGACTGGGGCTGTGATATCTCTCTCAGACTAGACTGGAGCTGTGATATCTCTCTCAGACTTGACTGAAGCTGTGATATCTCTCTCAGACTAGACTGAAGCTGTGATATCTCTCTCAGACTAGACTGAAGCTGTTATATCTCTCTCTGACTAGACTGGGGCTGTCATATCTCTCTCAGACTAGACTGGAGCTGTGATATCTCTCTCAGACTAGACTGGAGCTGTGATATCTCTCTCAGACTAGACTGGAGCTGTGATATCTCTCTCAGACTAGACTGGAGCTGTGATATCTCTCTCTGACTAGACTGGGGCTGTTATATCTCTCTGACTAGACTGGAGCTGTGATATCTCTCTCAGACTAGACTGGGACTGTCATATCTCTCTCAGACTAGACTGGAGCTGTGATATCTCTCTGACTAGACTGGGGCTGTGATATCTCTCTCAGACTAGACTGGAGCTGTGATATCTCTCTCAGACTAGACTGGAGCTGTGATATCTCTCTCAGACTAGACTGGGGCTGTCATATCTCTCTCAGACTAGACTGGGGCTGTCATATCTCTCTCAGACTAGACTGGGGCTGTCATATCTCTCTCAGACTAGACTGGGGCTGTCATATCTCTCTCAGACTAGACTGGGGCTGTCATATCTCTCTGACTAGACTGGAGCTGTGATATCTCTCAGACTAGACTGGGGCTGTGATATCTCTCTCAGACTAGACTGGGGCTGTGATATCTCTCTCAGACTAGACTGGAGTAGTGATATCTCAGCCTAGACTGGAGCAGTGATATCTCTCTCAGACTAGACTGGGGCTGTGATATCTCTCTCAGACTAGACTGGAGTAGTGATATCTCAGCCTAGACTGGAGTAGTGATATCTCTCTCAGACTGGAGCTGTGATATCTCACTCAGACTAGACTGGAGTAGTGATATCTCAGCCTAGACTGGAGCAGTGATATCTCTCTCAGACTAGACTGGGGCTGTGATATCTCTCTCAGACTTGACTGGAGCTGTGATATCTCACTCAGACTAGACTGGAGTTGTGATATCTCAGTCTAGACTGGAGCAGTGATATCTCTCTCAGACTAGACTGGGGCTGTAATATCTCTCTCAGACTAGACTGGGGCTGTGATATCTCTCCTGCAGGTTTCTGCTCTCTGCTCTCCCCTGTTCTCTGCTCTCTCCTGGAGGTCTCTGTTCTCCCCTGAAGGCCTCTGCTCTCTGCTCAGAGTAGAGTCCTCCAGCAGAGACCAGAGAACATAAGCCTCCAGGGGAGAGCAGAGAGTAGAGGCCTCCAGGAGAGAGCTGGGTGCAGAGACCTCCAGGAGAGAGTAGATACCTCCAGGGGAGAGCAGAGAACAGAGGCCTCCAGCAGATAGCAGAGAGCAGAGAGCAAAGTTCTCCAAGAGAGAGCAGAGAGCAGAGGCCTCCAGGAGAGAACAGAGACCTCCAGGAGAGAGCAGAGTCCTCCAGGAGAGAGCAGAGGCCTCCAGGGGAGAGCAGAGAGCAGATGCCTCGAGGGGAGAGCTGAGAGCAGAGACCTCCAGGAGAGAGCAGAGAGTAGAGGCCTCCAGGGGAGAGCAGAGAGCAGAGGCCTCCAGGGGAGAGCAGAGAGCAGAGGCCACCAGGGGAGAGCAGAGAGCAGATGCCTCCAGGAGAGAGCAGAGTCCTCCAGGAGAGAGCAGAGGCCTCCAGGGGAGAGCAGAGAGCAGATGCCTCGAGGGGAGAGCGGAGAGCAGAGACCTCCAGGAGAGAGCAGAGAGCAGAGGTCTCCAGGGGAGAACAGAGAGCAGAGACCTCCAGGAGAGAGCAGAGAGCAGAGAACAGAGGCCTCCAGGGGAGAGCAGAGAGCAGAGACCTCCGGGAGAGAGCATAAACCTCCAGGGGAGAGCAGAGAGCAGAGGCCTCCAGGAGAGACCAGGGAGAACAGACCTCGAGGAGAGAGCAGAAACCTCCAGGGGAGAGCAGAGAGCAGAGGCCTCCAGGAAGGAAACCCACACCAGTCCCAGACAGACACCAGGCCCAGACAGACAGAGCTGTCAGCTAGATGGGACCGACCCAGAGATGGGTCACCCTGCCTGTGTTTCACTTTCCTTCAAAGACATACCGCCCATACATGCCTTAGGCGCTGGTACTCAGTCTCCCCCTCCCCGCTCACGTCCCCTCCCCTCCAATTCCCCCCTCCTCCCTTCCCCTCGAACTCCCTCCCCCCTTCCCTTACCCTTACCCTCCCACTCCCTCCCCTCCCCCTCCCCTCCCCTCCAACTCCCTCCCTCCCCCTTCCCTTACCCTTACCCTCCCACTCCCTCCCCCTCCCCTCCCCTTCCACTCCCCCTCTCATCTCTTCTTACTCCTCTTGTTTATGAATGATTAATAAATGACAGATCCGTTTTAACGGCACAACGTGGGCCCCGGTTTGGTGGCGTCCCTTTTGACATGAATGCCACAGGGAGGTGCCTCGCCCCGTCTCCCCCCCCCCCCTCGGAGGCGTCTCTACTCCCTCTCTGCCAGCTCTTCTTTGGGTGATGATGTGCTGATGCTTGGATGAATCACTGAATCCAGTGTTGCTAACTCTTCAACTCTCCTGCAGATCTTTTCCACGGGTTGGGGAGGCTGTGCTACAAATGTGAGGTTCAGGTCAACAAATCTACAAAGCACAAAATCATAATTCTCTTGTACTTAAAATCAATAATGAACTCCTTCTTTAAAGGTACTGTAGGGTGTAGAGTCTTAGCTTTGTTTCTAGAGATACAGTAGGGTGTAGGGTGTAGGCTTTGTTTCTAGAGATACTATAGGGTGTAGGGTGTAGGCTGTTTCTAGAGATACTGTAGGGTGTAGGGTGTTGGCTGTTTCTAGAGAGACTGTAGGGTGTAGGGTTTGTTTCTAGAGATACTGTAGGGTGTAGGTTGTAGACTTTGTTTCTAGAGATACTGTAGGGTGTAGGGTGTAGGCTTTGTTTTTAGAGATACAGTAGGGTGTAGGGTGTTGGCTGTTTCTAGAGAGACTGTAGGGTGTAGGGTTTGTTTCTAGAAATACTGTAGGGTGTAGGTTGTAGACTTTGTTTCTAGACGGACTGTAGGGTGTGGGGTGTAGGCTTTGTTTCTAGACGGACTGTAGTGGTGTGGGGTGTAGGTTTTGTTTCTAGACGGACTGTAGGGTGTGGGGTGTAGGCTTTGTTTCTAGACGGACTGTAGGGTTTGGGGTGTAGGCTTTGTTTCTAGACGGACTGTAGGGTGTGGGGTGTAGGCTTTGTTTCTAGACGGCCTGTAGGGTTGTGGGGTGTAGGCTTTGTTTCTAGATGGCCTGTAGGGTTGTGGGGTGTAGGCTTTGTTTCTAGAGGTTCTCAGAGGAAAACGTTAGGATTCAGAGTCAGTTTAGTAACTCTGGACATTTGTAGAAACCTTCTATTATCCTATGTAAAATAATCATTGTTTGCAGATAGTGCATATGTAGTGATGTAAAATACCTATGTAAATAAGTATTATGTAATACTTATGTAAAATACTTGAAAGTACTGCTGAAGTAGTTTTGGGGGGTATCTGTACTTAATTTTTTCATATTTTTGACTTTATACTTTGACTTCACTACATTCCTAAAGACAATTATGTATGTTTTACTCCAGACATTTTCCCTGACACTCATAAACACTCGTTACATTTTGAATGCTGAGCAGGACAGGAAAATGGTCTAATTCACACACTTATAAAGATAACATCCCTGGTCATCCCTACTGCCTCTGATCTGGTGGACTCACTAAAGAGAGAACATCCCTGGTCATCCCTACTGCCTCTGATCTGGTGGACTCACTAAACAGAGAACATCCCTGGTCATCCCTACTGCCTCTGATCTGGAGGACTCACTAAACAGAGAACATCCCTGCTCATCGCTACTGCCTCTGATCTGGAGGACTCACTAAACAGAGAACATCCCTGGTCATCCCTACTGCCTCTGATCTGGTGGACTCTGATCCCTACAGCCTCTGATCTGGAGGACTCACTAAACAGAGAACATCCCTGATCATCCCTACTGCCTCTGATCTGTAGGACTCACTAAACAGAGAACATCCCTGGTCATCCCTACTGCCTCTGATCTGGAGGACTCACTAAACAGAGAACATCCCTGGTCGTCCCTACTGCCTCTGATCT
>NC_088235.1:10386470-10393970 GCF_036934945.1 Oncorhynchus masou masou
GCACTATACAGTGTCTCTGACTCTCATCTCTCCTCTCTAGAAACACCCCTATACAGTATCTCTGACTCCCACCTCTCCTCTCTAGAAACACCCCTATACAGTATCTCTGACTCCCACCTCGCCTCTCTAGAAACACCACTATACAGTATCTCTGACTCCCACCTCACCTCTCTAGAAACAGCACTATACAGTGTCTCTGACTCTCATCTCTCCTCTCTAGAAACACCCATATACAGAATCTCTGACTCCTTCCTCTCCTCTCTAGAAACACCCCTATACAGTATCTCTGACTCCCACCTCTCCTCTCTAGAAACACCCCTATACACTATCTCTGACTCCCACCTCTCCTCTCTAGAAACACCACTATACAGTATCTCTGACTCCCACCTCTCCTCTCTAGAAACACCACGATACAGTTTCTCCAACTCTCACCGCTCCTCTTTAGAAACACCAAGCTCTATGGAATTGTTTTAAGGCCAAACCAATGATCATTTCGCTGTTCAAATTTGAATTTTTAAACACCTTGAAGTATATTAAAACATTTTATTGAAAAATGATTTGTCCTTACTGCTATTAGCCAATAGAAACACATTGAATAACAGACAGACCTTACTGCTATTAGCCAATAGAAACACATTGAATAACAGATTCACTACATGGCACAACAGATAATCCTCCCAAACATTAACTGTGTTATATCAGCAGGGTTAACTGCGTTGTATCAGCAGTGTTAACTGTGTTGTATCAGCAGTGTTAACTGTGTTGTATCACCTGTGTTAACTGTGTTATATCAGCAGTGTTTAACTTTGTTGTATCAGCTGTGTTAACTGTGTTATATCAGCAGTGTTAACTGTGTTATATCAGCAGTGTTTGCTGTGTTGTATCAGCAGTGTTAACTGTGTTATATCAGCAGTTTTAGCTGTGTTGTATCAACAGTGTTAACTGTGTTGTATCAGCAGTGTTAACTGTGTTGTATCAGCAGTGTTAACTGTGATGTATCAGCAGTGTTTAACTGTGTTGTATCAGCAGTGTTTAACTGTGTTGTATCAGCAGTGTTTAACTGTGATGTATCAGCAGTGTTTAACTGTGATGTATCAGCAGTGTTACCTGTGTTGTATCAGCAGTGTTTAACTGTGTTGTATCAGCAGTGTTTAACTGTGATGTATCAGCAGTGTTAACTGTGTTGTATCAGCAGTGTTTAACTGTGTTGTGTCAGCAGTGTTAACTGTGTTGTATCAGCAGTTTTCAACTGTGTTGTGTCAGCAGTGTTAACTGTGTAATATCACTAGTGTTTAACTGTGTTGTATCAGCAGTGTTAACTGTGTTGTATCAGCAGTGTTAACTGTGTTATATCAGCAGGGTTAGCTGTGTTGTATCAGCAGTGTTAACTGTGTTATATCAGCAGTGTTGAACTGTGTTGTATCAGCAGTGTTTAACTGTGATGTATCAGCAGTGTTACCTGTGTTGTATCAGCAGTGTTAACTGTGTTGTATCAGCATTGTTAACTGTGTTGTGTCAGCAGTGTTACCTGTGTTATAACAGCAGTGTTAACTGTGTTGTATCAGCAGTGTTAACTGTGTTGTATTAGCATTGTTAACTGTGTTGTGTCAGCAGTGTTAACTGTGTTATATCAGCAGTGTTTAACTGTGTTGTATCAGCAGTGTTAACTGTGTGGATTAGCATTGTTAACTGTGTTGTGTCAGCAGTGTTAACTGTGTTGTTTCAGCAGTGTTAACTGTGTTGTATCAGCAGTGTTAACTGTGTTATATCAGCAGTGTTTAACTGTGTTGTATCAGCAGTGTTCAACTGTGTTGTATCAGCAGTGTTAATTGTGTTATATCAGCAGGGTTATCTGTGTTGTATCAGCAGTGTTAACTGTGTTGTATCAGCAGTGTTAGCTGTGTTGTATCAGCATTGTTAACTGTGTTGTATCAGCAGTGTTAACTGTGTTGTATCAGCAGTGTTAACTGTGTTATATCAGCAGTGTTAGCTGTGTTGTATCTGCAGTGTTAACTGTGTTGTATCAGCAGTGTTAACTGTGTTATATCAGCAGTGTTAACTGTGTTATATCAGCAGTGTTAACTGTGTTGTATCAGCAGTGTTAACTGTGTTGTATTAGCATTGTTAACTGTGTTGTGTCAGCAGTGTTAACTGTGTTGTATCACCCGTTGTAACTGTGTTGTATCACCAGTGTTAATTGTGTTGTATCAGCAGTGTTAACTGTGTTGTATCAGCAGTGTTTAACTGGGTTGTATCAGCAGTGTTAACTGTGTTGTATCAGCAGTGTTAACTGTGTTGTACCAGCAGTGTTAACTGTGTTGTATCAGCAGTGTTTAACTGTCTTATATCAGCAGTGTTAACCGTGTTGTATCAGCAGTGTTAAATGTGTTGTATCAGCAGTGTTAGCTGTGTTGTATCAGCATTGTTAACTGTGTTGTATCAGCAGTGTTAACTGTGTTGTATCAGCAGTGTTAACTGTGTCATATCAGCAGTGTTAGCTGTGTTGTATCTGCAGTGTTAACTGTGTTGTATCAGCAGTGTTATATCAGCAGTGTTAACTGTGTTATATCAGCAGTGTTAACTGTGTTGTATCAGCAGTGTTAACTGTGTTGTATTAGCATTATTAACTGTGTTGTGTCAGCAGTGTTAACTGTGTTGTATCACCCGTTGTAACTGTGTTGTATCACCAGTGTTAACTGTGTTGTATCAGCAGTGTTAACTGTGTTGTATCAGCAGTGTTTAACTGTGTTGTATCAGCAGTGTTATATCAGCAGTGTTAACTGTGTTATATCAGCAGTGTTAACTGTGTTGTATCAGCAGTGTTAACTGTGTTGTATTAGCATTATTAACTGTGTTGTGTCAGCAGTGTTAACTGTGTTGTATCACCCGTTGTAACTGTGTTGTATCACCAGTGTTAACTGTGTTGTATCAGCAGTGTTAACTGTGTTGTATCAGCAGTGTTAGCTGTGTTGTATCAGCAGTGTTAACTGTGTTGTATCAGCAGTGTTAACTGTGTTGTATCAGCAGTGTTTAACTGTGTTGTATCAGCAGTGTTAACTGTGTTGTATCAGCAGTGTTAACTGTGTTGTATCAGCAGTGTTTAACTGTGTTGTATCAGCAGTGTTAACAGTGTTGTATCAGCAGTTTTAACTGTGTTGTATCAGCAGTGTTTAACTGTGTTGTATCAGCAGTGTTAACAGTGTTGTATCAGCAGTTTTAACTGTGTTGTATCAGCAGTGTTTAACTGTGTTGTATCAGCAGTGTTTAACTGTGTTGTATCAGCAGTGTTAGCTGTGTTGTATCAGCAGTGTTAACTGTGTTGTATCAGCAGTGTTAACTGTGTTGTATCAGCAGTGTTAACTGTGTTGTATCATCAGTGTTAACTGTGTTGTATCAGCAGTGTTTAACTGTGTTGTATCAGCAGTGTTAACTGGGTGGTATCATCAGTGTTAACTGTGTTGTATCAGCAGTGTTTAACTGTGTTGTATCAGCAGTGTTAACAGTGTTGTATCAGCAGTGTTTAACTGTGTTGTATCAGCAGTGTTTAACTGTGTTGTATCAGCATTGTTAACTGTGTTGTATCAGCAGTGTTAACAGTGTTGTATCAGCAGTGTTAACTGTGTTGTATCAGCATTGTTAACTGTGTTGTATCAGCAGTGTTTAACAGTGTTGTATCAGCAGTGTTTAACTGTGTTGTATCAGCAGTTTTAACTGTGTTGTATCAGCAGTGTTTAACTGTGTTGTATCAGCAGTGTTAACAGTGTATGTTTTTGCTTCTCAGCAAAAAACTGTACAAATGGGGAATCACCAAATAATTTAAATAATGTGGCCGATGTGTTTTCAGTGACTCGGGTTTAATTTATACCCCAATTAAAAGTAGGAATAGAGTGTCCCCCATTTGTCTTTTGATAGGGACCAATGGAACCTTAGTACATTACAGCTCCTTGCTCCGTTGTGTTGTTGACAATACATGTGTCTCCTCTGTCTCCTCTACACCAGCACTAACCCAGCTTGACACCTCTGATAGACAACATAGCCGTTATGATTAAATACCCAGAGCTGCATCAGGACTTCACAGAGGGCAACATAGCCGAACTTTACCATGACCCTATAGGCACACTTTAGGCGTCCCAAAGGAGCACCCTGCATTCCCTAAGTAGTGCACCATTTTATACCAGGGTTCATAGGGAACTGTTGAAAAGTAGGGCACTACTTTAGACCAATGTTCATAGGGATCTGTTGAACAGTAGGGCACTACTTTAGACCAGGTTTCATAGGTATCTGTTGATTAGTAGTGCACTACTTTAGACCAAGGTTCATAGGGATCTGTTGATTAGTAGTGCACTACTTTAGACCAGGGTTCATAGGGATCTGTTGATTAGTAGTGCACTACTTTAGACCAGGGTTCATAGGGATCTGTTGATTAGTAGTGCACTACTTTAGACCAGGGTTCATAGGGATCTGTTGATTAGTAGTGCACTACTTTAGACCAGGGTTCATAGGGATCTGTTGATTAGTAGTGCACTACTTTAGACCAGGGTTCATAGGGATCTGTTGAATGGTAGGGCACTACTTTAGACCAGGGTTCATAGGGATCTGTTGATTAGTAGTGCACTACATAGGGAATAGTGTGGCATGACGGGGAGGCAACTTCTGCGTCCATATCTTCAAGACATCAAAACCAACGTCACAGAGCCATGAAACCTCAAATTAGCCTTTAGGATCAAGGATGTTGGGGAAGGAGACCCCTTTAAGATCAGGAGTTAGGGCAGTATGGGTACTGTTTCTGAACCCAGTGGTTTTGACACATTGAACCTAATTGCAAATAACGGATATGATCCTACACTGTAATGGATAAACGGTCAATTATACGGTAATATGGGGTTTTATCAACAGTAAAATACTCTGAAACCTTTTAAGGCAACATACTGTAAATTATGGTGCATTGTGGGATAATATTTTGGTCGGGGCAAAATCTCCTGTATTGACAGTAATTCTCCATATCTTTGGCACGCCAACAACCTTTTTGCGTGGTACTGTTGTTCCTGTCTCATTAAACATATTTTGACACGTGCCTTGTTAGAGGCCATGTTTGTTGCAACCGCGCGTGAGAACGCTTTACCAATTTAACTCTTATGTCGTTGTAGCTCCTCATTTATTTTACCTTTATTTAACTAGGCAAGTCAGTTAAGAACTGATTCTTATTTTCAATGACGGCCTAGGAACAGTGGGTTAACTGCCTTGTTCAGGGGCAGAACGACAGATTTGTACCTTGTCAGCTCGGGGATTTGAACTTGCAACCTTCCGGTTACTAGTCCAACGCTCTAACCACTAGGCTACCCTGCCGCCTCTACACTCTAACCACTAGGCTACCCTGCCGCCTCTACACTCTAACCACTAGGCTACCCTGCCGCCTCTACACTCTAACCACTAGGCTACCCTGCCGCCTCTACACTCTAACCACTAGGCTACCCTGCCGCCTCTACACTCTAACCACTAGGCTACCCTGCCGCCTCTACACTCTAACCACTAGGCGACCCTGCCGCCTCTACACTCTAACCACTAGGCTACCTGCCACCTCTACACTCTAACCACTAGGCTACCCTGCCGTCCCTACACTCTAAACACTAGGCTACCCTGCCCGCCTCTACACTCTAACCACTAGGCTACCCTGCCACCTCTACACTCTAACCACTAGGCTACCCTGCCGCCTCTACACTCTAACCACTAGGCTACCCTGCCGTCCCTACACTCTAACCACTAGGCTACCCTGCCACCTCTACACTCTAACCACTAGGCTACCTGCTACCTCTACACTCTAACCACTAGGCTACCCTGCCACCTCAACACTCTAACCACTAGGCTACCTGCTACCTCTACACTCTAACCACTAGGCTACCCTGCCGCCTCATCAATTTATATAGTGGACAGATCGGGGTGGCAGCAAGTGGGATACCTTAAACTGAGCATTTTGTCGTAACTTTTGGTCTAACTTTGCCCTGTAGTCACTGTCGGGTTGGAAGCATTTATTATTAAGGCCTCTAGAACAGAATGTGATATTAAACATCAAATATTTATTCATATTCTCTAATGTGTGAACACTTTACTCGCAGTGTACCTGCATGCACCAATCCCTTGCAATTACAGTAAAATACTGTGAAATATAAACTCCTCACCTCAATGAACTGTATTAAGTGATTCATCCATTCATATTATTAATTCATTCTTATTACGGTACCGTTCACTTTTCTTTTACAGTAGAATACAGTACATGTTATTGTATTGTACTGTGTCATTACACAGTAATTGTGTTGATAGTGCATGTATACCAGTGTAGTGATAGCCAATCTGTAAACTACTGTCAAATTCACAGTAACCCTTTACAGTGTAGTGATAGCCAACCTGTAAACTACTGTAAAATTCACAGTAACTCTTTACAGTGTACTGATAACCAACCTGTAAACTACTGTAAAATTCACACTAACCCCTTTACAGTGTAGTGATAGCCAAACTGTAAACTACTATAAAATTCACACTAACCCCTTTACAGTGTAGTGATAGCCAAACTGTAAACTACTATAAAATTCACAGTAACCCTTTACAGTGTAGTGATAGCCAAACTGTAAACTACTATAAAATTCACACTAACCCCTTTACAGTGTAGTGATAACCAACCTGTAAACTACTGTCAAATTCACAGTAACCCTTTACAGTGTAGTGATAACCAACCTGTAAACTACTGTCAAATTCACAGTAACTCTTTACAGTGTAGTGATAAGCAACCTGTAAACTACTGTCAAATTCACAGTAAACCCTTTACAGTGTAGTGATAACCAACCTGTAAACTACTGTCAAATTCACAGTAACCCTTAAAAGTGTAGTGATAACCAACCTGTAAACTACTGTCAAATTCACAGTAACTCTTTACAGTGTAGTGATAACCACCCTGTAAACTACTGTCAAATTCACAGTAACTCTTTACAGTGTAGTGATAACCAACCTGTAAACTACTATACAATTCACAGTAACTCTTTACAGTGTAGTGATAACCAACCTGTAAACTACTGTAAAATTCACAGTAACCCTTTACAGTGTAGTGATAACCAACCTGTAAATTACTGTAAAATTCACAGTAACCCTTTACAGTGTAGTGATAACCAACCTGTAAACTACTGTAAAATTCACAGTAACCCTTTACAGTGTAGTGATAACCAACCTGTAAACTACTGTAAAATTCACAGTAACCCTTTACAGTGTAGTGATAACCAACCTGTAAACTACTTTTCACCATAGTCGGAATAGCATCATTCATTTACGTAAACACTACAATGCAAGCTACAAGGCACACACTTGCTCACACACTCACACCTGTAAACTACTGTAAACTGACCATCCTACCAATCCTCGACTTTGGCGATGTCATTTACAAAATAGCCTCCAATACCCTACTCAACAAATTGGATGCAGTCTATCACAGTGCAATCCGTTTTGTCACCAAAG